>NW_027448182.1:0-66752 GCF_038048845.1 Mixophyes fleayi
TGATTCATGATTCCTGATTCATGATTCAATTCATGATTCATGATTTGATTCATGATTCATGATTCATGATTTGATTCATGATTCATGATTCGTTCATGATTCAAGATTCATATTCAATTCATGATTCATGATTCATGATTTATTTCATGATTCATGATTCATGATTTATTTCATGATTCAATTCATGATTCATTTCATGATTCATGATTCATGATTTGATTCATGATTCATGATTCATGATTCAAATTATGATTCATGATTCAATTCATGATTCAAGATTCGATTCACAATTCAAATTCATGATTCATGATTCATGATTCAAATCATGATTCATGATTCAATTCATGATTCATGATTCATTCATAATTCATGATTCATGATTCAATTCATGATTCATTCATGATTCATGATTTCAAATCATGATTCAATTAATGATCATTTCATGATTCAATCATGATTCATTTTCATGATTCATGATTCAATTCATGATTCATGATTCATTTCATGATTTCATGATTCAATTCATGATTCATGATTCGATTCATAATTCATGATTCATGATTCAATTTATGATTCATGATTCAATTCATGATTCATGATTCATAAATCGATTCATGAGTCATGATTCAATTCATGATTCAATTCATGATTCATTTCATGATTTCATGATTCAATTAATGATCATGATTCAATTCATGATTCATGATTCGATTCATGATTCATGATTCATAATTTAATTTATGATTCATGATTCATGATTTTAATCATGATTCATGATTCATGATTCGATTCATAATTCATGATTCGTTTCATGATTCAAGATTCATGATTCAATTCATGATTCAGTTCATGATTCATGATTCATTTCATGATTAATGATTTATGATTCAATTCATGATTCATGATTCATGATTCATGATTCAATTCATTATTCATGATTTGTTTCATAATTCAATTCATGATTCATTTCATGATTCATGATTCATGATTTGATTCATGATTCATAATTCGATTCATGATTCATGATTCAATTCATGATTCATGAGTCTATTCATGATTCATGATTCTATTCATGATTTAATTCATGATTCATGATTCAAATCATGATTCATTTCATAATTCATGATTCATGATTCATTTCATAATTCATGATTCATGATTCAATTCATGATTAATTTCATGATTCAATTCATGATTCATTTCATGATTCATGATTCAATTCATGATTCATGATTCAATTTATGATTCATGATTCAATTCATGATTCATGATTCATTTCATGTTTATTTCATGATTCATGATTCATGATTCAATTCATGATTCAATTCATGATTCATGATTCAATTCATGATTCATGACTCATTTCATGATTCATTTCATGATTCAGGATTCAATTCATAATTCAATTCATGATTCATGATTCAATTCATGATTCATGATTCATTTCATGATGTAATTAATGATTCATTTCATGATTCATGATTCATGATTCAATTCATGATTCATGATTTGATTCATGATTCAATTCATGATTCATGATTCAATTCATGATTCAGGATTCAATTCATGATTCATAATTCGATTCATGATTCATAATTCGATTCATGATTCATGAATCAATTCATGATTCAATTCATGATTCGAATTATGATTCATGATTCGATACATGATTCATGATTCATGATTCATGATTCATGATTTAATTTATGATTCATGATTCATGATTTGAATCATGATTCATGATTCATGATTTGATTCATGATTCATGATTCGTTTCATGATCCAAGATTCATGATTAAATTCATGATTCAGTTCATGATTCATGATTTATTTCATGATTAATGATTTATGATTCAATTCATGATTCATGATTCAATTCAGTATTCATGATTTATTTCATGATTCAATTCATGATTCATTTCATGATTCATGATTTGATTCATGATTCATGATTCGATTAATGATTCAATTCATGATTCATGATTCAATTCATGATTCATGATTCTATTCATGATTCATGATTCGATTCATGATTCAATTCATGATTCATGATTCATGATTAAAATCATGATTCATTATTCAATTCATGATTCATGAATCATTTCATAATTCATGATTCATGATTCAATTCATGATTCATTTCATGATTCATGATTTAAATCATGATTCAATTCATGATTCATTTCATGATTCAATTCATGATTCATTTCATGATTCAATTCATGATTCAATTCATGATTCATGATTCAATTCATGATTCATGACTCATTTCATGATTCATTTCATGATTCATTTCATGATTCATGATTCAATTCATAATTCAATTCATGATTCATGATTCAATTCATGATTCATGATTCATGATTCAATTCATGATTCATGATTTGATTCATGATTCAATTCATGATTCAGGATTCAATTCATGATTCATAATTCGATTCATGATTCGATTCATGATTCATGATTCGATTCATGATTCATGATTCGATTTATGATTCATGATTCGATTCATGATTCATGATTCGATTTATGATTCATGATTCAATTCATGATTCATGATTCGATTAATGATTTATGATTCGATTCATGATTCATGATTCATGATTCAATTCATGATTCATGATTCGATTAATGATTTATGATTCGATTCATGATTCATGATTCATGATTCAAATCATGATTCATGATTCAATTCATGATTCATGATTCATTTCATAATTTATGATTCATGATTCAATTCATGATTCATTTCATGATTCATGATTCAATTCATGATTCATGATGCATTTCATAATTCATGATTCATGATTCAATTCATGATTCATTTCATGATTCATGATTTAAATCATAATTCAATTCATGATTCATTTCATGATTCAATTCATGATTCATTTCATGATTTATGATTCAATTCATGATTCATGATTCAATTTATGATTCATGATTCAATTCATGATTCATGATTCATTTCATGTTTCATTTCATGATTCATGATTCAAATCATGATTCAATTAATGATTCATTTCATGATTCAATTCATGATTCATTTCATGATTCATGATTCAATTCATGATTCATGATTCGATTCATGATTCATGATTCGATTCATGATTCATGATTCATGATTCGATTCATAATTCATGATTCATGATTCAATTTATGATTCATGATTCAATTCATGATTCATGATTCATAAATCGATTCATGAGTCATGATTCATGATTCAATTTATGATTCATGAATCAATTCATGATTCATGATTCATAAATCGATTCATGAGTCATGATTCAATTCATGATTCAATTCATGATTCATTTCATGATTCATGATTCAATTAATGATTCATGATTCAATTCATGATTCATGATTCGATTCATGATTCATGATTCATAATTTAATTTATGATTCATGATTCATGATTTCAATCATGATTTATGATTCATGATTCGATTCATAATTCATGATTCGTTTCATGATTCAAGATTCATGATTCAATTCATGATTCAGTTCATGATTCATGATTCATTTCATGATTAATGATTTATGATTCAATTCATGATTCATGATTCATGATTCATGATTCAATTCATTATTCATGATTTATTTCATAATTCAATTCATGATTCATTTCATGATTCATGATTCATGATTTGATTCATGATTCATAATTCGATTCATGATTCATGATTCAATTCATGATTCATGAGTCTATTCATGATTCATGATTCTATTCATGATTTAATTCATGATTCATGATTCAAATCATGATTCATTTCATAATTCATGATTCATGATTCATTTCATAATTCATGATTCATGATTCAATTCATGATTAATTTCATGATTCAATTCATGATTCATTTCATGATTCATGATTCAATTCATGATTCATGATTCAATTTATGATTCATGATTCAATTCATGATTCATGATTCATTTCATGTTTATTTCATGATTCATGATTCATGATTCAATTCATGATTCATGATTCAATTCATGATTCATGACTCATTTCATGATTCATTTCATGATTCAGGATTCAATTCATAATTCAATTCATGATTCATGATTCAATTCATGATTCATGATTCATTTCATGATGTAATTAATGATTCATTTCATGATTCATGATTCAATTCATGATTCATGATTTGATTCATGATTCAATTCATGATTCATGATTCAATTCATGATTCAGGATTCAATTCATGATTCATAATTCGATTCATGATTCATAATTCGATTCATGATTCATGAATCAATTCATGATTCAATTCATGATTCGAATTATGATTCATGATTCGATACATGATTCATGATTCATGATTCATGATTCATGATTCATGATTTAATTTATGATTCATGATTCATGATTTGAATCATGATTCATGATTCATGATTTGATTCATGATTCATGATTCGTTTCATGATCCAAGATTCATGATTAAATTCATGATTCAGTTCATGATTCATGATTTATTTCATGATTAATGATTTATGATTCAATTCATGATTCATGATTCAATTCAGTATTCATGATTTATTTCATGATTCAATTCATGATTCATTTCATGATTCATGATTTGATTCATGATTCATGATTCGATTAATGATTCAATTCATGATTCATGATTCAATTCATGATTCATGATTCTATTCATGATTCATGATTCGATTCATGATTCAATTCATGATTCATGATTCATGATTGAAATCATGATTCATTATTCAATTCATGATTCATGAATCATTTCATAATTCATGATTCATGATTCAATTCATGATTCATTTCATGATTCATGATTTAAATCATGATTCAATTCATGATTCATTTCATGATTCAATTCATGATTCATTTCATGATTCAATTCATGATTCAATTCATGATTCATGATTCAATTCATGATTCATGACTCATTTCATGATTCATTTCATGATTCATTTCATGATTCATGATTCAATTCATAATTCAATTCATGATTCATGATTCAATTCATGATTCATGATTCATTTCATGATGTAATTAATGATTCATTTCATGATTCATGATTCATGATTCAATTCATGATTCATGATTTGATTCATGATTCAATTCATGATTCAGGATTCAATTCATGATTCATAATTCGATTCATGATTCGATTCATGATTCATGATTCGATTCATGATTCATGATTCGATTTATGATTCATGATTCGATTCATGATTCATGATTCAATTTATGATTCATGATTCAATTCATGATTCATGATTCGATTAATGATTTATGATTCGATTCATAATTCATGATTCATGATTCAATTCATGATTCATGATTCGATTAATGATTTATGATTCGATTCATGATTCATGATTCATGATTCAAATCATGATTCATGATTCAATTCATGATTCATGATTCATTTCATAATTTATGATTCATGATTCAATTCATGATTCATTTCATGATTCATGATTCAATTCATGATTCATGATGCATTTCATAATTCATGATTCATGATTCAATTCATGATTCATTTCATGATTCATGATTTAAATCATAATTCAATTCATGATTCATTTCATGATTCAATTCATGATTCATTTCATGATTTATGATTCAATTCATGATTCATGATTCAATTTATGATTCATGATTCAATTCATGATTCATGATTCATTTCATGTTTCATTTCATGATTCATGATTCAAATCATGATTCAATTAATGATTCATTTCATGATTCAATTCATGATTCATTTCATGATTCATGATTCAATTCATGATTCATGATTCGATTCATGATTCATGATTCGATTCATGATTCATGATTCATGATTCGATTCATAATTCATGATTCATGATTCAATTTATGATTCATGATTCAATTCATGATTCATGATTCATAAATCGATTCATGAGTCATGATTCATGATTCAATTTATGATTCATGAATCAATTCATGATTCATGATTCATAAATCGATTCATGAGTCATGATTCAATTCATGATTCAATTCATGATTCATTTCATGATTCATGATTCAATTAATGATTCATGATTCAATTCATGATTCATGATTCGATTCATGATTCATGATTCATAATTTAATTTATGATTCATGATTCATGATTTCAATCATGATTTATGATTCATGATTCGATTCATAATTCATGATTCGTTTCATGATTCAAGATTCATGATTCAATTCATGATTCAGTTCATGATTCATGATTCATTTCATGATTAATGATTTATGATTCAATTCATGATTCATGATTCATGATTCATGATTCAATTCATTATTCATGATTTATTTCATAATTCAATTCATGATTCATTTCATGATTCATGATTCATGATTTGATTCATGATTCATAATTCGATTCATGATTCAATTCATGATTCATGATTCAATTCATGATTCATGAGTCTATTCATGATTCATGATTCGATTCATGATTTAATTCATGATTCATGATTCAAATCATGATTCATTTCATAATTCATGATTCATGATTCATTTCATAATTCATGATTCATGATTCAATTCATGATTCATTTCATGATTCAATTCATGATTCATTTCATGATTCATGATTCAATTCATGATTCATGATTCAATTTATGATTCATGATTCAATTCATGATTCATGATTCATTTCATGTTTCATTTCATGATTCATGATTCATGATTCAATTCATGATTCAATTCATGATTCATGATTCAATTCATGATTCATGACTCATTTCATGATTCATTTCATGATTCAGGATTCAATTCATAATTCAATTCATGATTCATGATTCAATTCATGATTCATGATTCATTTCATGATGTAATTAATGATTCATTTCATGATTCATGATTCATGATTCAATTCATGATTCATGATTTGATTCATGATTCAATTCATGATTCATGATTCAATTCATGATTCAGGATTCGATTCATGATTCATAATTCGATTCATGATTCATAATTCGATTTATGATTCATGAATCAATTCATGATTCAATTCATGATTCATGATTCGATTCATGATTCATGATTCGATACATGATTCATGATTCATGATTCATGATTCATGATTCATGATTTAATTTATGATTCATGATTCATGATTTGAATCATGATTCATGATTCATGATTTGATTCATGATTCATGATTCGTTTCATGATTCAGTTCATGATTCATGATTTATTTCATGATTAATGATTTATGATTCAATTCATGATTCATGATTCAATTCAGTATTCATGATTTATTTCATGATTCAATTCATGATTCATTTCATGATTCATGATTTGATTCATGATTCATGATTCGATTAATGATTCAATTCATGATTCATGATTCAATTCATGATTCATGATTCTATTCATGATTCATGATTCGATTCATGATTCAATTCATGATTCATGATTCATGATTGAAATCATGATTCATTTTTCAATTCTTGATTCATGATTCATTTCATAATTCATGATTCATGATTCAATTCATGATTCATTTCATGATTCATGATTTAAATCATGATTCAATTCATGATTCATTTCATGATTCAATTCATGATTCATTTCATGATTCATGATTCAATTCATGATTCATGATTCAATTCATGATTCATGATTCAATTCATGATTCATGACTCATTTCATGATTCATTTCATGATTCATTTCATGATTCATGATTCATGATTCAATTCATAATTCAATTCATGATTCATGATTCAATTCATGATTCATGATTCATTTCATGATGTAATTAATGATTCATTTCATGATTCATGATTCATGATTCAATTCATGATTCATGATTTGATTCATGATTCAATTCATGATTCAGGATTTAATTCATGATTCATAATTCGATTCATGATTCGATTCATGATTCATGATTCGATTCATGATTCATGATTCGATTTATGATTCATGATTCGATTCATGATTCATGATTCGATTTATGATTCATGATTCAATTCATGATTTATGATTCAATTCATGATTCATGATTCATGATTCAAATCATGATTCATGATTCAATTCATTAATCATGATTCATTTCATAATTTATGATTCATGATTCAATTCATGATTCATTTCATGATTCATGATTCAATTCATGATTCATGATTTATTTCATAATTCATGATTCATGATTCAATTCATGATTCATGATTCAATTCATGATTCATGATTCAATTCATGATTCATTTCATGATTCATGATTTAAATCATAATTCAATTCATGATTCATTTCATGATTCAATTC
Source organism: Mixophyes fleayi (assembly GCF_038048845.1). Classification (NCBI taxonomy): domain Eukaryota; kingdom Metazoa; phylum Chordata; class Amphibia; order Anura; family Limnodynastidae; genus Mixophyes; species Mixophyes fleayi. The sequence goes on from NW_027448182.1 coordinate 8,257, forward strand.
ATGATTCATTTCATGATTCATGATTCAATTCAATTCATGATTCAATTTATGATTCATGATTCAATTCATGATTCATGATTCATTTCATGTTTCATTTCATGATTCATGATTCATTATTCATTTCATGATTGATTCCATGATTCATGATGCAATTCATGATTCAATTCATGATTCATTTCATGATTCTTGATTCAATTCATGATTCATGATTCAATTTATGATTCATGATTCAATTCATGATTCATGATTCATTTCATGATTCATTTCATGATTCATTTCATGATTCATGATTCATGATTCAATTCATGATTCATGATTCAATTCATGATTCATGATTCATTTCATGATGTAATTAATGATTCATTTCATGATTCATGATTCATGATTTAATTCATGATTCATGATTCGATTCATGATTCATGATTCGATTTATGATTCATGATTCAATTTATGATTCATGATTCGATTAATGATTTATGATTCGATTCATGATTCATGATTCATGATTCGATTCATGATTCATGGTTCATTTTTCAATTCATGATTCATGATTCATTTAATTATTCATGATTTAATTCATGAATCATGATTCGATTCATGATTCATGATTCGATTCATGATTTATGAATCGATTCATGATCTATGATTCATTTCATGATTCATGATTCGATTCATGATTCATGATTCATAATTCAATTCATGATTCATGATTCATGATTCGATTCATGATTCATGATTCAATTCATGATTCATGATTCATGATTCATGATTCGATTCATGATTCATGATTCAAGGTTCATTTTTCAATTCATGATTCATGATTCGTTTCATGATTCATGATTTATGATTCGATTCATGATTCAATTCATGATTCATAATTCAATTCATGATTCATGATTCATTTCATGATTCATGATTCAATTCATGATTCATGATTCGATTAATGATTTATGATTCGATTCATGATTCATGATTCGTTTCATGATTCATGATTCAATTCATGATTCATGATTCAATTCATGATTCATGATTAATTTCATGATTTAATTCATGATTCATTTCATGATTCATGATTCATGATTGAATTCATGATTTATGATTCATGATTTGATTCATGATTTATGATTCATGATTCGATTCATGATGTAATTAATGATTCATTTCATTATTCATGATTCATGATTCAATTCATGATTCATGATTCAATTCATGATTCATGATTTGATTCATGATTCAATTCATGATTCATGATTCAATTCATGATTCATGATTCATTTCATGATGTAATTAATGATTCATTTCATGATTCATGATTCATGATTCAATTGATGATTCATGATTTGATTCATGATTCAATTCATGATTCAGGATTCAATTCATGATTCATAATTCGATTCATGATTCGATTCATGATTCATGATTCGATTCATGATTCATGATTCGATTTATGATTCATGATTCGATTCATGATTCATGATTCGATTTATGATTCATGATTCAATTCATGATTTATGATTCAATTCATGATTCATGATTCATGATTCAAATCATGATTCATGATTCAATTCATGATTCATGATTCATTTCATAATTTATGATTCATGATTCAATTCATGATTCATTTCATGATTCATGATTCAATTCATGATTCATGATGTATTTCATAATTCATGATTCATGATTCAATTCATGATTCATTTCATGATTCATGATTTAAATCATAATTCAATTCATGATTCATTTCATGATTCAATTCATGATTCATTTCATGATTCATGATTCAATTCATGATTCATGATTCAATTTATGATTCATGATTCAATTCATGATTCATGATTCATTTCATGTTTCATTTCATGATTCATGATTCATTATTCATTTCATGATTGATTCCATGATTCATGATGCAATTCATGATTCAATTCATGATTCATTTCATGATTCTTGATTCAATTCATGATTCATGATTAAATTTATGATTCATGATTCAATTCATGATTCATGATTCATTTCATGATTCATTTCATGATTCATGATTCATGATTCAATTCATGATTCATGATTCAATTCATGATTCATGATTCATTTCATGATGTAATTAATGATTCATTTCATGATTCATGATTCATGATTTAATTCATGATTCATGATTCGATTAATGATTCATGATTCGATTTATGATTCATGATTCAATTTATGATTCATGATTCGATTAATGATTTATGATTCGATTCATGATTCATGATTCATGATTCGATTCATGATTCATGGTTCATTTTTCAATTCATGATTCATGATTCATTTAATTATTCATGATTTAATTCATGAATCATGATTCGATTCATGATTCATGATTCGATTCATGATTTATGAATCGATTCATGATTTATGATTCATTTCATGATTCATGATTCGATTCATGATTCATGATTCATAATTCAATTCATGATTCATGATTCATGATTCGATTCATGATTCATGATTCAATTCATGATTCATGATTCATGATTCATGATTCGATTCATGATTCATGATTCATGGTTCATTTTTCAATTCATGATTCATGATTCGTTTCATGATTCATGATTTATGATTCGATTCATGATTCAATTCATGATTCGATTCATGATTCGTGATTCATGATTCATTTCATGATTCATGATTCAATTCATGATTCATGATTCATTTCATGATTCATGATTCAATTCATGATTCATGATTCGATTAATGATTTATGATTCGATTCATGATTCATGATTCGTTTCATGATTCATGATTCAATTCATGATTCATGATTCAATTCATGATTCATGATTAATTTCATGATTTAATTCATGATTCATTTCATGATTCATGATTCATGATTGAATTCATGATTTATGATTCATGATTTGATTCATGATTTATGATTCATGATTCGATTCATGATTCATGATTCGTTTCATGATTCATGATTCGATTCATGATTTATGATTGAATTAATGATTCATGATTCAATTCATGAATCATGATTCAATTCATGATTCATGATTCGATTCATGATTTATGAATCGATTCATGATTTATGATTTGTTTCATGATTCATGATTCAATTCATGATTCATGATTCATAATTCAATTCATGATTTATGATTCATGATTCGATTCATGATTCATGATTCAATTCATGATTCATGATTCATGATTCATGATTCGATTCATGATTCATAATTCATGGTTCATTTTTCAATTCATGATTCATGATTCGTTTCATGATTCATGATTCATGATTCAATTCATGATTCAATTCATGATTCGATTCATGATTCATGATTCATTTCATGATTCATGATTCAATTCATGATTCATGATTCAATTCATGATTCATGATTCGATTCATGATTCATGATTCGTTTCATGATTCATGATTCAATTTATGATTCATGATTCATGATTCATGATTCAATTCTTGATTCATGATTTATTATTTGATTCATTATTCATGATTCATGATTCAATTCATGATTCAATTAATAATTCAATTCATGATTCATGATTCAATTCATGATTCACGATTCATGATTCGATTCATGATTCACGAATCATGATTCGATTCATGATTCATGATTCGATTAATGATTCATGATTCATGATTCGATTCATGATTCGATTCATGATCCAATGACTCATGATTCGATTCTTGATTCATGATTCATGATTCGATTCATAATTCATGATTCATGATTCGATTTATGTTTCATGATTCATGATTCGATTCATGAGTCATGATTCAATTCATGATTTGATTCATTATTCATAAATCATGATTCAATTCATTTTTCATGATTTATAATTCGATTCATGATTCGTGATTCAATTCCTGATTCAATTCATGATTCATAATTCGATTCATGATTCATGATTCATGATTCGATTCATGATTCATGATTTAATTCATGATTCATGATTCATAATTCGATTAATGATTCGTGATTCAATTCCTGATTCAATTCATGATTCATAATTCGATTCATGATTCATGATTCATGATTCCATTCATGAGTCATGATTCATGATTCGATTCATGATTCGATTCATGATTCCATTCATGATTCAATGATTCATGAGTCGATTCATGATTCATGATTCGATTAATGATTCGTGATTCAATTCCTGATTCAATTCATGATTCATAATTCGATTCATGATTCATGATTCATGATTCCATTCATGAGTCATGATTCATGATTCGATTCATGATTCGATTCATGATTCGATTCATGATTCAATGATTCATGAGTCGATTCATGATTCATGATTCGATTTATAATTCATGATTCATGATTCAATTTATGATTCATGATTCAATTCATGATTCATGATTCATAAATCGATTCATGAGTCATGATTCAATTCATGATTCAATTCATGATTCATTTCATGATTCATGATTCGATTCATGATTCATGATTCGATTCATGATTCATGATTCGATTCATGATTCATGATTCATGATTCATGATTCATGATTCAATTCATGATTCATGATTTGATTCATGATTCATGATTCATGATTTGATTTATGATTCATGATTCGTTTCAAGATTCAAGATTCATGATTCAATTCATGATTCATGATTCATGATTTATTTCATGATTAATGATTCATGATTCAATTCATGATTCATGATTCATGATTCAATTAATGATTCATGATTTATTTCATTATTCAATTCATGATTCATTTCATGATTCATGATTTGATTCATGATTCATGATTCAAATTATGATTCATGATTCAATTCATGATTCAAGATTCGATTCATGATTCAATTCATGATTCATGATTCATAATTTGATTCATGATTCATGAATCAATTCATGATTCAATTCATGATTCATGATTCGATTTATGATTCATTATTCGATTTATGATTCATGATTCGATTCATGATTCATGATTCGATTCATGATTCATGATTCATGATTCGATTTATGATTCATGATTCAATTTATGATTCATGATTCAATTAATGATTCATGATTCATGATTCAAATCATGATTCATGATCCAATTCATGATTCATGATTTATTTCATAATTCATGGTTCTTGATTTAATTCATGATTCATTTCATGATTCATGATTCAATTCATGATTCATTTTATGATTCATGATTTAAATCATGATTCAATTCATGATTCATTTCATGATTCAATTCATGATTCATTTCATGATTCATGATTCAATTCATGATTCATGATTCAATTCATGATTCATTTCATGATGTAATTAATGATTCATGATTCAATTCATGATTCATGATTCAATTCATGATTCAATTCATGATTCATGATTCAATTCATGATTAATGACTCATTTCATGATTCATTTCATGATTCATGATTTATGATTCAATTCATGATTCATGATTTGATTCATGATTCAATTCATGATTCAGGATTCAATTCATGATTCATAATTCGATTCATGATTCGATTCATGATTCATGATTCGATTCATGATTCATGATTCGATTTATGATTCATGATTCGATTCATGATTCATGATTCGATTTATGATTCATGATTCGATTCATGATTCATGATTCGATTCATGATTCATGATTCGATTTATGATTCATGATTCGATTCATGATTCATGATTCGATTTATGATTCATGATTCAATTCATGATTCATGATTCGATTAATGATTTAAGATTCGATTTATGATTCATGATTCATGATTCAAATCATGATTCATGATTCATTTCATGATTCATGATTCATTTCATAATTTATGAATCATGATTCAATTCATGATTCATTTCATGATTCATTATTCAATTCATGATTCATGATGCATTTCATAATTCATGATTCATGATTCAATTCATGATTCATTTCATGATTCATGAGTAAAATCATAATTCAATTCATGATTCATTTCATGATTCAATTCATGATTCATTTCATGATTCATGATTCAATTCATGATTCATGATTCAATTTATGATTCATGATTCAATTCATGATTCATGATTCATTTCATGTTTCATTTCATGATTCATGATTCATGATTCATTTCATGATTGATTCCATGATTCATGATGCAATTCATGATTCAATTCATGATTCATTTCATGATTCTTGATTCAATTCATGATTCATGATTCAATTTATGATTCATGATTCAATTCATGATTCATGATTCATTTCATGATTCATTTCATGATTCATGATTCATGATTCAATTCATGATTCATGATTCAATTCATGATTCATGATTCGATTAATGATTTATGATTCGATTCATGATTCATGATTCGATTCATGATTCATGGTTCATTTTTCAATTCATGATTCATGATTCAATTCATGATTCATGATTCGATTAATGATTTATGATTCGATTCATGATTCATGATTCATTTCATGATTCATGATTCAATTCATGTTTCATGATTCATGATTCAATTCATGATTCATGATTAATTTCATGTTTTAATTCATGATTCATTTCATGATTCATGATTCATGATTGAATTCATGATTTATGATTCATGATTTGATTCATGATTTATGATTCATGATTCGATTCATGATTCATGATTCGTTTCATGATTCAAGATTCATGATTCGTTTCATGATTCAAGATTCATGATTCAATTCATGATTCAGTTCATGATTCATGATTGAATTCATGATTCATGATTCAATTTATGATTCATGATTCAATTCATGATTCATGATTCATTTCATGTTTCATTTCATAATTCATGGTTCAATTCATGATTCATTTCATGATTCATGATTCAATTCATGATTCATGATTCATTTCATGATTCATTTCATGATTCATGATTTATGATTGAATTAATGATTCATGATTCAATTCATGAATCATGATTCATGATTCAATTCTTGATTCATGATTTATTATTTGATTCATTATTCATGATTCATGATTTAATTCATGATTCAATTAATAATTCAATTCATGATTCATGATTCAATTCATGATTCACGATTCATGATTCGATTCATGATTCACGAATCATGATTCGATTCATGATTCATGATTCGATTAATGATTCATGATTCATGATTCGATTCATGATTCGATTCATGATCCAATGACTCATGATTCGATTCTTGATTCATGATTCATGATTCGATTCATAATTCATGATTCATGATTCGATTTATGTTTCATGATTCAAGATTCGATTCATGAGTCATGATTCAATTCATGATTCAATTCATGATCCATGATTCAATTCATGATTCATGATTCATGATTCATGATTTGATTCATTATTCATGATTCATGATTCAATTCATGATTCATGATTTATAATTCGATTCATGATTCGTGATTCAATTCCTGATTCAATTCATGATTCATAATTCGATTCATGATTCATAATTCATGATTCGATTCATGATTCATGATTTAATTCATGATTCATGATTCTTAATTCGATTCATGATTCGTGACTCAATTCCTGATTCAATTCATGATTCATAATTCGATTCATGATTCATGATTCCATTCATGAGTCATGATTCATGATTCGATTCATGATTCAATTCATGATTCAATGATTCATGAGTCGATTCATGATTCATGATTCATGATTCGATTTATAATTCATGATTCATGATTCAATTTATGATTCATGATTCAATTCATGATTCATGATTCATAAATCGATTCATGAGTCATGATTCAATTCATGATTCAATTCATGATTCATTTCATGATTCATGATTCGATTTATGATTCATGATTCGATTCATGATTCATGATTCATGATTCAATTCATGATTCATGATTCATGATTTGATTCATGATTCATGATTCATGATTTGATTCATGATTCATGATTTGTTTCATGATTCAAGATTCATGATTCAATTCATAATTCATGATTCATGATTTATTTCATGATTAATGATTCATGATTCAATTCATGATTCATGATTCATTTTTCAATTCATGATTCATGATTTATTTCATGATTCAATTCATGATTCATTTCATGATTTATGATTCATGATTTGATTCATGATTCATGATTCAAATTATGATTCATGATTCAATTCATGATTCAAGATTCGATTCATGATTCAATTCATGATTCATGATTCATAATTCGATTCATGATTCATGAATCAATTCATGATTCAATTCATGATTCATGATTCGATTCATGATTCATGATTCGATTCATGATTCATGATTCAATTCATGATTCATGATTCGATTTATGATTCATGATTCAATTCATGATTCATGATTCGATTAATGATTCAAGATTCAAATCATGATTCATGATTCAATTCATGATTCATGATTTATTTCATAATTCATGAATCATTAATTGAATCATTCATAAATCATGAACTGAATCATGAATCATGAATCATGAATTAAATCATGAATCATAAAATGAATCATGAATTGAATCATGAATTGAATCATGAAATGAATCATGAATCATACATTGAATCATGAATCATGAATCATGAAATGAATTATGAATCATGAATTGAATCAGGAATCATGAATCGAGTCATGAATCATGAATTGAATCATGAATTTATTAATTAATCGAATCATGAATCATGAATTGTATCATGAATCATGAATCGAATCTTGAATCATGAATTGAATCATGAATTGAATGATGAATCATGAATCGAATCATGAATCATGATTCATGAATTGAATGATGAATCATGAATCGAATCATGAATCATGAATCATGAATTGAATCATGAATCGAATCATTAATCATGAATTATGAATTAAATCATGAATCATGTATCATGAAACGATTAATGATTCATGAATCGAATCATGAATCATGAATTATGAATTAAATCATGAATCATGAATCATGAAACGAATTATGAATCATGAATTGAATCATGAATTGATTCATGAATCATGAATCAAATTATGAATCATGACTTGAATCATGAATCATGAATTGAATCATGAATCAAGAATCGAATCATGAATCATGAATTGAACTATGAATCATGAATCATGAAATGATTCATAAATTAAATCATGAAATGAATCATGAATTGAATCATGAATCATGAATTGAATCATAAATTGAATCATGAATTGAATCATGAATCATGAAATAAATCATGAATCATGAATTGAATCATGAATCATGAATTGAATCAAGAATCATGAAATGAATCATGAATCATGAATTGAATCATGAATCATAAATTGAATCAAGAATCATGAAATGAATCATGAATTGAATCATGAATCATGGAATGAATCATGAATCATGAATTAAATCATGAATCATGAAATTAATCATGAACTGAATCATGAATCATGAATCATGAATTGAATCATGAATCATGAATTGAATCAAGAATCATGAAATGAATCATGAATTGAATCGTGAATTGAATCATGAATCATGGAATGAATCATGAATCATGAATTAAATCATGAATCATGAAATTAATCATGAACTGAATCATGAATCATGAATCATGAACTGAATCATGAATCATGAATCATGAATTAAATCATGAATCATGAAATGAATCATGAATTGAATCATGAATTGAATCATGAAATGAATCATGAATCATAAATTGAATCATGAATCATTAATCATGAATTGAATCATGAATTGAATCATGAATCATGAATTGAATCATGAATTGAATAATGAATCGAATCATGAATCATGAATCATGAATTATATCATGATCCATGAATTGAATCATGAATTGAATCATGAATCATGAATCGAATCATGAATCATGAATCATGAATCGAATCATGAATCATGAATCATGAATTGAATCATGAATCATGAAACGAATCATGAATCATAAATCATGAATTGAATCATGAATCATGAATCATGAAATGAAACATGAAATGAATCATGAATCATGAATTGAATCATGAATCATAAATTGAATCATGAATCATGAATTAAATCATGAATCATGAAATGAATCATGAATTGAATCATTAATTGAATCATGAATCATGAATTGAATCATGAATTGAATCATGAATCATGAATCATGAAATGAAACATGAAATGAATCATGAATCATGAATTGAACCATGAATCATATATTGAATCATGAATCATGAATTGAATCATGAATCATGAAATGAATCATGAAATGAATCATGAATTGAATCATGAATCAAATCATTAATCATGAATTATGAATTAAATCATGAATCATGAATCATGAAACAAATCATGAATCATGAATTGAATCATGAATCATGAATTGAATCATAAATTGAATCATGAATTGAATCATGAATCATGAAATGAATAATGAATCATGAATTGAATCATGAATCATGAATTGAATCAAGAATCATGAAATGAATCATGAATTGAATCATGAATTGAATCATGAATCATGAATCATGAAATGAATCATGAAATGAATCATGAATCATGAATTGAATCATGAATCATGAATTGAATCATGAATCAAATCATTAATCATGAATTATGAATTAAATCATGAATCATGAATCATGAAACAAATCATGAATCATGAATTGAATCATGAATCATGAATTGAATCATAAATTGAATCATGAATTGAATCATGAATCATGAAATGAATAATGAATCATGAATTGAATCATGAATCATGAATTGAATCAAGAATCATGAAATGAATCATGAATTGAATCATGAATTGAATCATGAATCATGAATCATGAAATGAATCATGAAATGAATCATGAATCATGAATTGAATCATGAATCATGAATTGAATCATGAATCATGAATTGAATCAAGAATCTTGAAATGAATCATGAATTGAATCATGAATTGAATCATGAATCATGGAATAATCATGAATCATGAATTAAATCATGAATCATGAAATTAATCATGAACTGAATCATTAATCATGAATCATGAATTGAATCATGAATCATGAATTGAATCAAGAATCATGAAATGAATCATGAATTGAATCATGAATCATGGAATGAATCATGAATCATGAATTAAATCATGAATCATGAAATTAATCATGAACTGAATCATGAATCATGAATCATGAACTGAATAATGAATCATGAATCATGAATTAAATCATGAATCATGAAATGAATCATGAATTGAATCATGAATTGAATCATGAAATGAATCATGAATCATAAATTGAATCATGAATCATTAATCATGAATTGAATCATGAATCATGAATTGAATCATGAATCATGAATTGAATCATGAATTGAATAATGAATCGAATCATGAATCATGAATCATGAATTGTATCATGAATCATGAATTGAATCTTGAATCATGAATTGAATCATGAATTGAATCATGAATCATAAATCGAACCATGAATCATAAATCATGAATTGAATCATGAATCATGTATCCAATCATAAATCATGAATTGAATCATGACTTGATTCATGAATCATGAATCAAATTATGAATGATGAATTGAATAATGAATCATAAATCATGAATTGAATCATGAATCATGAATCGAATCATGAATCATGAATCATGAAATGAATCATGAATTAAATCATGAAATGAATCATGAATCATGAATTGAATCATGAATTGAATCATGAATCATGAATCATGGAATGAAACATGAAATGAATCATGAATCATAAAATGAATCATGAATTGAATCATGAATTGAATCATGAATCATGTATTGAAACATGAATTAAAACATGAATTGAATCATGAATCATGAAATGAATCATAAATTGAATTATGAATTGAATCATGGATCATGAATGGAATCATGAATCATGAAACGAATCATAAATCATGAATCGAATCATGAATCATGAATTGAATCATGAATCATGAAACGAATCATGAATCATGAATCGAATCATGAATCATGAATCGAATCATGAATCATGAATTGAATCACGAATTGATTCATGAATCATAAATCATGAATTGAATCATGAATCGAATCATGAATCATGAATTGAATCATGAATTAAATCATGAATCATGAAATGAATCATGAATTAAATCATGAAATTATTCATGAATCATGAATTGAATCATGAATCATGAATTGAATCATAAATTGAATCTTGAATCATGAATCATGAAATTAATCATGAAATAAATCATAAATCATGAATTGAATCATGAATCAGGAATTGAATCAAGAATCATGAAATGAATCATGAACTGAATCATGAATCATGAATCATGAACTGAATCATGAATCATGAATCATGAATTAAATCATGAATCATGAAATGAATCATGAATTGAATCATGAATTGAAATATGAAATGAATCATGAATCATAAATTGAATCATGAATCATGAATCATGAAATGAATCATGAATCATGAATTGAATCAGGAATCATGAATCGAGTCATGAATCATGAATTGAATCATGAATTCAATAATGAATCGAATCATGAATCATGAATCATGAATTGTATCATGAATCATGAATCGAATCTTGAATCATGAATTGAATCAGGAATTGAATGATGAATCATAAATCGAATCATGAATCATGATTCATGAATTGAATCATGAATCATGAATCGAATCATGAATCATGAATCATGAATTGAATCATGAATCATTAATCATGAAACGAATCATGAATCATGAATCATGAATTGAATCATGAATCATGAATTGAATCATGAATCATGAATTGAATCATGAATTGATTCATGAATCAAATCAAATTATGAATGATGAATTGAATAATGAATTATAAATCATGAATTGAATCATGAATCATGAATCAAATCATGAATCATAAATTGTATCATAAATTGAATCATGAATCATGAATCATAAAATAAATCATGAATTAAATCATGAAATGAATCATGAATCATGAATTGAATCATGAAATGAATCATGAATCATGTATTAAATCATGAATCATGAATTGAATCATGAATTGAATCATGAATCATGAATTGAATCATGAATTGAATCATGAATCATGAATCATAAAATAAATCATGAATTAAATCATGAAATGAATCATGAATCATGAATTGAATCATGAAATGAATCATGAATCATGAATTAAATCATGAATCATGAATTGAATCATGAATTGAATCATGAATTGAATCATGAATCATGAATTGAATCATGAATTATGAATTAAATCATGAATCATGAAATGAATCATGAATTGAATCATGAATTGAATCATGAATCATGAATTGAATCATGAATCATAAAATGAAACATGAAATGAATCATGAATCATGAATTGAATCATGAATCATGAATTGAATCAAGAATCATGAAATGAATCATGAATTGAATCATGAATTGAATCATGAATCATGAATCATGAAATGAATCATGAAATGAATCATGAATCATGAATTGAATCATGAATCATGAATTGAATCATGAATCAAATCATTAATCATGAATTATGAATTAAATCATGAATCATGAATCATGAAACAAATCATGAATCATGATTGAATCATGAATCATGAATTGAATCATAAATTGAATCATGAATTGAATCATGAATCATGAAATGAATAATGAATCATGAATTGAATCATGAATCATGAATTGAATCAAGAATCATGAAATGAATCATGAATTGAATCATGAATTGAATCATGAATCATGAATCATGAAATGAATCATGAAATGAATCATGAATCATGAATTGAATCATGAATCATGAATTGAATCAAGAATCTTGAAATTAATCATGAATTGAATCATGAATTGAATCATGAATCATGGAATAATCATGAATCATGAATTAAATCATGAATCATGAAATTAATCATGAACTGAATCATTAATCATGAATCATGAATTGAATCATGAATCATGAATTGAATCAAGAATCATGAAATGAATCATGAATTGAATCATGAATCATGGAATGAATCATGAATCATGAATTAAATCATGAATCATGAAATTAATCATGAACTGAATCATGAATCATGAATCATGAACTGAATAATGAATCATGAATCATGAATTAAATCATGAATCATGAAATGAATCATGAATTGAATCATGAATTGAATCATGAAATGAATCATGAATCATAAATTGAATCATGAATCATTAATCATGAATTGAATCATGAATCATGAATTGAATCATGAATCATGAATTGAATCATGAATTGAATAATGAATCGAATCATGAATCATGAATTGTATCATGAATCATGAATTGAATCTTGAATCATGAATTGAATCATGAATTGAATCATGAATCATAAATCGAACCATGAATCATAAATCATGAATTGAATCATGAATCATGTATCCAATCATAAATCATGAATTGAATCATGAATTGAATCATGAATCATGAATCGAATCATGAATCATGAATCATGAAATGAATCATGAATTAAATCATGAAATGAATCATGAATCATGAATTGAATCATGAATTGAATCATGAATCATGAATCATGGAATGAAACATGAAATGAATCATGAATCATAAAATGAATCATGAATTGAATCATGAATTGAATCATGAATCATGTATTGAAACATGAATTAAAACATGAATTGAATCATGAATCATGAAATGAATCATAAATTGAATTATGAATTGAATCATGGATCATGAATGGAATCATGAATCATGAAACGAATCATGAATCATGAATCGAATCATGAATCATGAATTGAATCATGAATCATGAATTGAATCACGAATTGATTCATGAATCATAAATCATGAATTGAATCATGAATCGAATCATGAATCATGAATTGAATCATGAATTAAATCATGAATCATGAAATGAATCATGAATTAAATCATGAAATAATTCATGAATCATGAATTGAATCATGAATCATGAATTGAATCATAAATTGAATCTTGAATCATGAATCATGAAATTAATCATGAAATAAATCATAAATCATGAATTGAATCATGAATCAGGAATTGAATCAAGAATCATGAAATGAATCATGAACTGAATCATGAATCATGAATCATGAACTGAATCATGAATCATGAATCATGAATTAAATCATGAATCATGAAATGAATCATGAATTGAATCATGAATTGAAATATGAAATGAATCATGAATCATAAATTGAATCATGAATCATGAATCATGAAATGAATCATGAATCATTAATTGAATCAGGAATCATGAATCGAGTCATGAATCATGAATTGAATCATGAATTCAATAATGAATCGAATCATGAATCATGAATCATGAATTGTATCATGAATCATGAATCGAATCTTGAATCATGAATTGAATCAGGAATTGAATGATGAATCATAAATCGAATCATGAATCATGATTCATGAATTGAATCATGAATCATGAATCGAATCATGAATCATGAATCATGAATTGAATCATGAATCATTAATCATGAAACGAATCATGAATCATGAATCATGAATTGAATCATGAATCATGAATTGAATCATGAATCATGAATTGAATCATGAATTGATTCATGAATCAAATCAAATTATGAATGATGAATTGAATAATGAATTATAAATCATGAATTGAATCATGAATCATGAATCAAATCATGAATCATAAATTGTATCATAAATTGAATCATGAATCATGAATCATAAAATAAATCATGAATTAAATCATGAAATGAATCATGAATCATGAATTGAATCATGAAATGAATCATGAATCATGAATTAAATCATGAATCATGAATTGAATCATGAATTGAATCATGAATCATGAATTGAATCATGAATTGAATCATGAATTGAATCATGAATCATGAATCATAAAATAAATCATGAATTAAATCATGAAATGAATCATGAATCATGAATTGAATCATGAAATGAATCATGAATCATGAATTAAATCATGAATCATGAATTGAATCATGAATTGAATCATGAATTGAATCATGAATTGAATCATGAATCATGAATTGAATCATGAATTGAATCATGAATTGAATCATGAATCATGAAATGAAACATGAAATGAATCATGAATCATGAATTGAATCATGAATCATAAATTGAATCATGAATTATGAATTAAATCATGAATCATGAAATGAATCATGAATTGAATCATGAATTGAATCATGAATCATGAATTGAATCATGAATCATAAAATGAAACATGAAATGAATCATGAATCATGAATTGAATCATGAATCATATATTGAATCATGAATCATGAATTGAATCATGAATCATGAAATGAATCCTGAAATGAATCATGAATTGAATCATGAATCAAATCATTAATCATGAATTATGAATTAAATCATGAATCATGAAACAAATCATGAATCATGAATTGAATCATGAATCATGAATCGAATCATGAATCATGAATTATGAATTAAATCATGAATCATGAATCATGAGACGAATCATGAATCATGAATTGAATCATGAATCATGAATCGAATCATGAATCATGAATTAAATCATGAATTGATTCATGAATCATGAATCAAATTATGAATCATGACTTGAATCATGAATCATGAATCATGAATTGAATCATGAATCAAGAATCGAATCATGAATCATGAATTGAATCATGAATCATGAATCATGAATTAAATCATGAAATGAATCATGAATCATGAATTGAATCATGAATTATGAATTGAATCAAGAATCATGAAATGAATCATGAATTGAATCATGAATTGAATCATGAATCATGGAATGAATCATGAATCATGAATTGAATCATGAATTATGAATTGAATCAAGAATCATGAAATGAATCATGAATTGAATCATGAATTGAATCATGAATCATGGAATGAATCATGAATCATGAATTGAATCATGAATCATGAATTAAATCATGAATCATGAAATGAATCATGAACTGAATCATGAATCATGAACTGAATCATGAATCATGAACTGAATCATGAATCATGAATCATGAATTAAATCATGAATCATAAAATGAATCATGAATTGAATCATGAAGTGAATCATGAAGTGAATCATGAATCATAAATTGAATCATGAATTGAATCATGAATCATGAATTGAATCATGAATCATGAATCGAGTCATGAATCATGAATTAAATCATGAATTGAATAATGAATGGAATCATGAATCATAAATCATGAATTATATCATGAATCATGAATCGAATCTTGAATCATGAATTGAATCATGAATCATGAATCATGAATTGAATCATGAATCATGAATCATGAAACAAATCATGAATTGAATCATGAATCATGAATCGAATCATAAATCATGAATTGAATCATGAATTGATTCATGAATCATGAATCAAATTATGAATGATAAATTGAATAATGAATCATAAATCATGAATTGAATCTTGAATCATGAATCGAATCATGAATGATGAATTGAATCATGAATTGAATCATGAATCCTTAATCATGAAATGAATCATGAATTAAATCATGAAATGAATCATGAATCATGAATTGAATCATGAATTGATTCATTAATCATGAATCAAATTATGAATGATGAATCGAATCATGAATCATGAATTGTATCATGAATCATGAATCGACTCTTGAATCATGAATTGAATCATGAATTGAATCATGAATCATGAATCGAATCATGAATCATGAATTGAATCATGAATCATAAAACGAATCATGAATCATGAATCATGAATTGAATCATGAATCCAATCATAAATCATGAATTGAATCATGAATCATGAATCGAATCATGAATCATGAATTGAATCATGAATTGAATCATGAATCATGAATCATGAATTGAATCATGAATTGAATCATGAATCATGAATCATAAAATAAATCATGAATTAAATCATATAATGAATCATGAATCATGAATTGAATCATGAATCATGAATTGAATAATTAATTGAATCATGAATCATGAATCATGGAATGAATCATGAAATGAATCATGAATCATCAATTGAATCATGAATTGAATCATGAATCATGAATTAAATCATGAATCATGAATTGAATCATGAATTAAATCATGAATTGAATCATGAATCATGAATTGAATCATGCATTGAATCATGAATCATGAATCATGAAATGAAACATGAAATGAATCATGAATCATGAATTGAATCATGAATCATAAATTGAATCATGAATCATAAATTTAATCATGAATCATAAAATGAATCATGAATTGAATCATGAATTGAAACATGAATCATGAATTGAATCATGAAGTGAATCATGAATCATGAATCATGAAATGAAACATGAATCAAATTATGAATGATGAATTGAATCATGAATCATAAATCATGAATTGAATCATGAATCATGAATCGAATCATGAATCATGAATTGAATCATGAATTAAATCATGAATCATGAATTATGAAATGAATCATGAATTAAATCATGAAATGAATCATGAATCATGAATTGAATCATGAATTAATTCATGAATCATGAATCATGGAATGAATCATGAAATGAATCATGAATCATGAAATGAATCATGAATTGAATCATGAATTGAATCATGAATCATGAATTGAAACATGAATCATGAAACAAATCATAAATCATGAATCGAATCATGAATCATGAATTGAATCATGAATCATGAAACGAATCATGAATCATGAATCGAATCATGAATCATGAATCGAATCATGAATCATGAATTGAATCACGAATTAATTCATGAATCATGAATCATGAATTGAATCATGAATCGAATCATGAATCATGAATAGAATCATGAAATGAATCATAAATCATGAAATGAATCATGAATTAAATCATGAAATAAATCATGAATCATGAATTGAATCATAAATTGAATCTTGAATCATGAATCATGAAATTAATCATGAAATGAATCATAAATCATGAATTGAATCATGAATCAGGAATTGAATCAAGAATCATGAAATGAATCATGAACTGAATCATGAATCATGAATAATGAACTGAATCATGAATCATGAATCATGAATTAAATCATGAATCATGAATTGAATCATGAATTGAAATATGAAATGAATCATGAATCATAAATTGAATCATGAATCATGAATCATGAAATGAATCATAAATCTTGAATTGAATCAGGAATCATGAATCGAGTCATGAATCATGAATTGAATCATGAATTGAATAATGAATCGAATCATGAATCATGAATCATGAATTGTATCATGAATCATGAATCGAATCTTGAGTCATGAATTGAATCATGAATTGAATGATGAATCATGAATCGAATCATGAATCATGATTCATGAATTGAATCATGAATCATGAATTGAATCATGAATCATGATTCATGAATTGAATCATGAATCATGAATCATGAAACGAATCATGAATCATGAATCATTAATTAAATCATGAATCATAAATTGAATCATGAATTGAATCATGAATTGAATCATGAATCATGAATCGAATCATGAATTGAATCATGAATTGAATCATGAATCATGAATCATGAAATGAAACATGAAATGAATCATGAATCATGAATTGAATCATGAATCATAAATTGAATCATGAATCATGAATTAAATCATGAATCATGAATTAAATCATGAATCATGAAATGAATCATGAATTGAATCATGAATCATGAATTGAATCATGAATTGAATCATGAATCATGAATCATGAAATGAAACATGAAATGAATCATGAATCATGAATTGAATCATGAATCATAAATTGAATCATGAATCATGAATTGAATCATGAATCATAAAATGAATCATGAAATGAATCATGAATTGAATCATGAATCAAATCAATAATCATGAATTATGAATTAAATCATAAATCATGAATCATGAAACAAATCATGAATCATGAATTGAATCATGAATCATGAATCGAATCATGAATCATGAATTATGAATTAAATCATGAATCATGAATCATGAAAAGAATCATGAATCATGAATTGAATCATGAATCATGAATCAAATCATGAATCATGAATTGAATCATGAATTGATTCATGAATCATGAATCAAATTATGAATCATGACTTGAATCATGAATCATGAATCATGAATTGAATCATGAATCAAGAATCGAATCATGAATCATGAATTGAATTATGAATCATGAATCATGAATTAAATCATGAAATGAATCATGAATCATGAATTGAATTATGAGTCATGAATTGAATCATAAATTGAATCATGAATTGAATCATGAATCATGAATCATGAAATGAAACATGAAATGAATCATGAATCATGAATTGAATCATGAATCATAAATTGAATCATGAATCATGAATTAAATCATGAATCATGAAATGAATCATGAATTGAATCATGAATTGAATCATGAATCATGAATTGAATCATGAATTGAATCATGAATCATGAATCATGAAATGAAACATGAAATGAATCATGAATCATGAATTGAATCATGAATCATAAATTGAATCATGAATCATGAATTGAATCATGAATCATAAAATAAATCATGAAATGAATCATGAATTGAATCATGAATCGAATCAATAATCATGAATTATGAATTAAATCATGAATCATGAAACAAATCATGAATCATGAATTGAATCATGAATTGATTCATGAATCATGAATCAAATTATGAATCATGACTTGAATCATGAATCATGAATCGAATCATGAATCAAGAATCGAATCATGAATCATGAATTGAATTATGAATCATGAATCATGAATTAAATCATGAAATGAATCATGAATCATGAATTGAATTATGAGTCATGAATTGAATCATAAATTGAATCATGAATTGAATCATGAATCATGAATCATGAAATGAAACATGAAATGAATCATGAATCATGAATTGAATCATGAATCATAAATTGAATCATGAATCATGAATTAAATCATGAATCATGAAATGAATCATGAATTGAATCATGAATTGAATCATGAATCATGAATTGAATCATGAATTGAATCATGAATCATGAATCATGAAATGAAACATGAAATGAATCATGAATCATGAATTGAATCATGAATCATAAATTGAATCATGAATCATGAATTTAATCATGAATCATAAAATGAATCATGAAATGAATCATGAATTGAATCATGAATCGAATCAATAATCATGAATTATGAATTAAATCATGAATCATGAAACAAATCATGAATCATGAATTGAATCATGAATCATGAATCGAATCATGAATCATGAATTATGAATTAAATCATGAATCATGAATCATGAAAAGAATCATGAATCATGAATTGAATCATGAATCATGAATCAAATCATGAATCATGAATTGAATCATGAATTGATTCATGAATCATGAATCAAATTATGAATCATGACTTGAATCATGAATCATGAATCATGAATTGAATCATGAATCAAGAATCGAATCATGAATCATGAATTGAATTATGAATCATGAATCATGAATTAAATCATGAAATGAATCATGAATCATGAATTGAATTATGAATCATGAATTGAATCATAAATTGAATTATGAATTGAATCATGGATCATGAATGGAATCATGAATCATGAAACGAATCATAAATCATGAATCGAATCATGAATCATGAATTGAATCATGAATCATGAAACGAATCATGAATCATGAATCGAATCATGAATCATGAATCGAATCATGAATCATGAATTGAATCACGAATTGATTCATGAATCATAAATCATGAATTGAATCATGAATCGAATCATGAATCATGAATTGAATCATGAATTAAATCATGAATCATGAAATGAATCATGAATTAAATCATGAAATAATTCATGAATCATGAATTGAATCATGAATCATGAATTGAATCATAAATTGAATCTTGAATCATGAATCATGAAATTAATCATGAAATAAATCATAAATCATGAATTGAATCATGAATCAGGAATTGAATCAAGAATCATGAAATGAATCATGAACTGAATTATGAATCATAAATCATGAACTTAATC
The DNA here is from genome assembly GCF_038048845.1 of Mixophyes fleayi. Classification (NCBI taxonomy): domain Eukaryota; kingdom Metazoa; phylum Chordata; class Amphibia; order Anura; family Limnodynastidae; genus Mixophyes; species Mixophyes fleayi. Next base: position 30,238 of record NW_027448182.1, read on the forward strand.
ATGAATCATGAATCGAATCATGAATCATGAATTGAATCATGAATTAAATCATGAATCATGAATTATGAAATGAATCATGAATTAAATCATGAAATGAATCATGAATCATGAATTGAATCATGAATTAATTCATGAATCATGAATCATGGAGTGAATCATGAAATGAATCATGAATCATGAAATGAATCATGAATTGAATCATGAATTGAATCATGAATCATGAATTGAAACATGAATCATGAAACAAATCATAAATCATGAATCGAATCATGAATCATGAATTGAATCATGAATCATGAAACGAATCATGAATCATGAATCGAATCATGAATCATGAATCGAATCATGAATCATGAATCGAATCACAAATTAATTCATGAATCATGAATCATGAATTGAATCATGAATCGAATCATGAATCATGAATAGAATCATGAAATGAATCATAAATCATGAAATGAATCATGAATTAAATCATGAAATAAATCATGAATCATGAATTGAATCATAAATTGAATCTTGAATCATGAATCATGAAATTAATCATGAAATGAATCATAAATCATGAATTGAATCATGAATCAGGAATTGAATCAAGAATCATGAAATGAATCATGAACTGAATCATGAATCATGAATAATGAACTGAATCATGAATCATGAATCATGAATTAAATCATTAATCATGAATTGAATCATGAATTGAAATATGAAATGAATCATGAATCATAAATTGAATCATGAATCATGAATCATGAAATGAATCATAAATCTTGAATTGAATCAGGAATCATGAATCGAGTCATGAATCATGAATTGAATCATGAATTGAATAATGAATCGAATCATGAATCATGAATCATGAATTGTATCATGAATCATGAATCGAATCTTGAGTCATGAATTGAATCATGAATCGAATCATGAATCATGATTCATGAATTGAATCATGAATCATGAATCGAATCATGAATCATGATTCATGAATTGAATCATGAATCATGAATCATGAAACAAATCATGAATCATGAATCATTAATTAAATCATGAATCATGAATTGATTCATGAATTGAATCATGAATTGAATCATGAATCATGAATCGAATCATGAATTGAATCATGAATTGAATCATGAATCATGAATCATGAAATGAAACATGAAATGAATCATGAATCATGAATTGAATCATGAATCATAAATTGAATCATGAATCATGAATTAAATCATGAATCATGAAATGAATCATGAATTGAATCATGAATTGAATCATGAATTGAATCATGAATTGAATCATGAATCATGAATCATGAAATGAAACATGAAATGAATCATGAATCATGAATTGAATCATGAATCATAAATTGAATCATGAATCATGAATTGAATCATGAATCATAAAATGAATCATGAAATGAATCATGAATTGAATCATGAATCGAATCAATAATCATGAATTATGAATTAAATCATAAATCATGAATCATGAAACAAATCATGAATCATGAATTGAATCATGAATCATGAATCGAATCATGAATCATGAATTATGAAATAAATCATGAATCATGAATCATGAAAAGAATCATGAATCATGAATTGAATCATGAATCATGAATCAAATCATGAATCATGAATTGAATCATGAATTGATTCATGAATCATGAATCAAATTATGAATCATGACTTGAATCATGAATCATGAATCATGAATTGAATCATGAATCAAGAATCAAATCATGAATCATGAATTGAATTATGAATCATGAATCATGAATTAAATCATGAAATGAATCATGAATCATGAATTGAATTATGAATCATGATTGAATCATAAATTGATTCATGAATTGAATCATGAATCATGAATCATGAAATTAAACATGAAATGAATCATGAATCATGAATTGAATCATGAATCATAAATTGAATCATGAATCATGAATTAAATCATGAATCATGAAATGAATCATGAATTGAATCATGAATTGAATCATGAATCATGAATTGAATCATGAATTGAATCATGAATCATGAATCATGAAATGAAACATGAAATGAATCATGAATCATGAATTGAATCATGAATCATAAATTGAATCATGAATCATGAATTGAATCATGAATCATAAAATGAATCATGAAATGAATCATGAATTGAATCATGAATCAAATCAATAATCATGAATTATGAATTAAATCATAAATCATGAATCATGAAACAAATCAAGAATCATGAATTGAATCATGAATCATGAATCGAATCATGAATCATGAATTATGAATTAAATCATGAATCATGAATCATGAAAAGAATCATGAATCATGAATTGAATCATGAATCATGAATCAAATCATGAATCATGAATTGAATCATGAATTGATTCATGAATCATGAATCAAATTATGAATCATGACTTGAATCATGAATCATGAATCATGAATTGAATCATGAATCAAGAATCGAATCATGAATCATGAATTGAATTATGAATCATGAATCATGAATTAAATCATGAAATGAATCATGAATCATGAATTGAATTATGAATCATGAATTGAATCATAAATTGAATTATGAATTGAATCATGGATCATGAATGGAATCATGAATCATGAAACGAATCATAAATCATGAATCGAATCATGAATCATGAATTGAATCATGAATCATGAAACGAATCATGAATCATGAATCGAATCATGAATCATGAATCGAATCATGAATCATGAATTGAATCACGAATTGATTCATGAATCATAAATCATGAATTGAATCATGAATCGAATCATGAATCATGAATTGAATCATGAATTAAATCATGAATCATGAAATGAATCATGAATTAAATCATGAAATAATTCATGAATCATGAATTGAATCATGAATTGAATCATAAATTGAATCTTGAATCATGAATCATGAAATTAATCATGAAATAAATCATAAATCATGAATTGAATCATGAATCAGGAATTGAATCAAGAATCATAAAATGAATCATGAACTGAATCATGAATCATGAATCATGAACTGAATCATGAATCATGAATCATGAATTAAATCATGAATCATGAAATGAATCATGAATTGAATCATGAATTGAAATATGAAATGAATCATGAATCATAAATTGAATCATGAATCATGAATCATGAAATGAATCATGAATCATGAATTGAATCAGGAATCATGAATCGAGTCATGAATCATGAATTGAATCATGAATTCAATAATGAATCGAATCATGAATCATGAATCATGAATTGTATCATGAATCATGAATCGAATCTTGAATCATGAATTGAATCAGGAATTGAATGATGAATCATAAATCGAATCATGAATCATGATTCATGAATTGAATCATGAATCATGAATCGAATCATGAATCATGAATCATGAATTGAATCATGAATCATTAATCATGAAACGAATCATGAATCATGAATCTTGAATTGAATCATGAATCATGAATTGAATCATGAATTGATTCATGAATCATAAATCAAATTATGAATGATGAATTGAATAATGAATTATAAATCATGAATTGAATAATGAATCATGAATCAAATCATGAATCATAAATTGTATCATAAATTGAATCATGAATCATGATCATAAAATAAATCATGAATTAAATCATGAAATGAATCATGAATCATGAATTGAATCATGAAATGAATCATGAATCATGAATTAAATCATGAATCATGAATTGAATCATGAATTGAATCATGAATTGAATCATGAATCATGAATTGAATCATGAATTGAATCATGAATTGAATCATGAATCATGAATCATAAAATAAATCATGAATTAAATCATGAAATGAATCATGAATCATGAATTGAATCATGAAATGAATCATGAATCATGAATTAAATCATGAATCATGAATTGAATCATGAATTGAATCATGAATTGAATCATGAATCATGAATTGAATCATGAATTGAATCATAAATTGAATCATGAATCATGAAATGAAACATGAAATGAATCATGAATCATGAATTGAATCATGAATCATAAATTGAATCATGAATCATGAATTAAATCATGAATCATGAAATGAATCATGAATTGAATCATGAATTGAATCATGAATCATGAATTGAATCATGAATCATAAAATGAAACATGAAATGAATCATGAATCATGAATTGAATCATGAATCATATATTGAATCATGAATCATGAATTGAATCATGAATCATGAAATGAATCCTGAAATGAATCATGAATTGAATCATGAATCAAATCATTAATCATGAATTATGAATTAAATCATGAATCATGAAACAAATCATGAATCAGGAATTGAATCATGAATCATGAATCGAATCATGAATCATGAATTATGAATTAAATCATGAATCATGAGACGAATCATGAATCATGAATTGAATCATGAATTAAATCATGAATTGAATCATGAATCATGAATTGAATCATGCATTGAATCATGAATCATGAATCATGAAATGAAACATGAAATGAATCATGAATCATGACTTGAATCATGAATCATGAATTGAATCATGAATCATAAATTGAATCATGAATCATAAATTTAATCATGAATCATAAAATGAATCATGAATTAAATCATGAATTGAAACATGAATCATGAATTGAATCATGAAGTGAATCATGAATCATGAATCATGAAATGAAACATGAAATAAATCATGAATCATGAATTGAATCATGAATCATAAATTGAATCATGAATCATGAACTGAATCATAAATCATGAAATGAATCATGAATTGAATCATGAATCGAATCATTAATCATGAATTATGAATTAAATCATGAATCATGAAACGAATCATGAATCATGAATTGAATCATGAATCATGAATCGAATCATGAATCATGAATTATGAATTAAATCATGAATCATGAATCATGAAAAGAATCATGAATCATGAATTGAATCATGAATCATGAATCAAATCATGAATCATGAATTGAATCATGAATTGATTCATGAATCATGAATCAAATTATGAATCATGACTTGAATCATGAATCATGAATCATGAATTGAATCATGAATCAAGAATCGAATCATGAATCATGAATTGAATTATGAATCATGAATCATGAATTAAATCATGAAATGAATCATGAATCATGAATTGAATTATGAATCATGAATTGAATCATAAATTGAATTATGAATTGAATCATGGATCATGAATGGAATCATGAATCATGAAATGAATCATAAATCATGAATCGAATCATGAATCATGAATTGAATCATGAATCATGAAACGAATCATGAATCATGAATCGAATCATGAATCATGAATCGAATCATGAATCATGAATTGAATCACGAATTGATTCATGAATCATAAATCATGAATTGAATCATGAATCGAATCATGAATCATGAATTGAATCATGAATTAAATCATGAATCATGAAATGAATCATGAATTAAATCATGAAATAATTCATGAATCATGAATTGAATCATGAATTGAATCATAAAATGAATCTTGAATCATGAATCATGAAATTAATCATGAAATAAATCATAAATCATGAATTGAATCATGAATCAGGAATTGAATCAAGAATCATGAAATGAATCATGAACTGAATCATGAATCATGAATCATGAACTGAATCATGAATCATGAATCATGAATTAAAATCATGAATCATGAAATGAATCATGAATTGAATCATGAATTGAAATATGAAATGAATCATGAATCATAAATTGAATCATGAATCAGGAATCATGAATCGAGTCATGAATCATGAATTGAATCATGAATTCAATAATGAATCGAATCATGAATCATGAATCATGAATTGTATCATGAATCATGAATCGAATCTTGAATCATAAATTGTATCATAAATTGAATCATGAATCATGAATCATAAAATAAATCATGAATGAATCATGAATCATGAATTGAATCATGAAATGAATCATGAATCATGAATTAAATCATGAATCATGAATTGAATCATGAATTGAATCATGAATTGAATCATGAATCATGAATTGAATCATGAATCATGAATTGAATCATGAATTGAATCATGAATTGAATCATGAATCATGAATCATAAAATAAATCATGAATTAAATCATGAAATGAATCATGAATCATGAAATGAATCATGAATCATGAATTAAATCATGAATCATGAATTGAATCATGAATTGAATCATGAATTGAATCATGAATCATGAATTGAATCATGAATTGAATCATAAATTGAATCATGAATCATGAAATGAAACATGAAATGAATCATGAATCATGAATTGAATCATGAATCATAAATTGAATCATGAATCATGAATTAAATCATGAATCATGAAATGAATCATGAATTGAATCATGAATTGAATCATGAATCATGAATTGAATCATGAATCATAAAATGAAACATGAAATGAATCATGAATCATGAATTGAATCATGAATCATATATTGAATCATGAATCATGAATTGAATCATGAATCATGAAATGAATCCTGAAATGAATCATGAATTGAATCATGAATCAAATCATTAATCATGAATTATGAATTAAATCATGAATCATGAATCATGAAACAAATCATGAATCATGAATTAAATCATGAATCATGAATCGAATCATGAATCATGAATTATGAATTAAATCATGAATCATGAGACGAATCATGAATCATGAATTGAATCATGAATTAAATCATGAATTGAATCATGAATCATGAATTGAATCATGCATTGAATCATGAATCATGAATCATGAAATGAAACATGAAATGAATCATGAATCATGAATTGAATCATGAATCATGAATTGAATCATGAATCATAAATTGAATCATGAATCATAAATTTAATCATGAATCATAAAATGAATCATGAATTAAATCATGAATTGAAACATGAATCATGAATTGAATCATGAAGTGAATCATGAATCATGAATCATGAAATGAAACATGAAATAAATCATGAATCATGAATTGAATCATGAATCATAAATTGAATCATGAATCATGAACTGAATCATAAATCATGAAATGAATCATGAATTGAATCATGAATCGAATCATTAATCATGAATTATGAATTAAATCATGAATCATGAAACGAATCATGAATCATGAATTGAATCATGAATCATGAATCGAATCATGAATCATGAATTATGAATTAAATCATGAATCATGAATCATGAAACGAATCATGAATCATGAATTGAATCATGAATCATGAATCGAATCATGAATCATGAATTGAATCATGAATCATGAATCATGAAATGAATCATGAATCATGAATTGAATCATGAAATCATGAATTGAATTATAAATTGAATCATGAATTGAATCATGAATCATGAATCATGAAATGAATCATGAAATGAATCATGAATCATGAATCATGAATTGAATCATGAATCAAGAATCGAATCATGAATCATGAATTGAATCATGAATCATGAATCGTGAATTGAATCATGAATCAAGAATCGAATCATGAATCATGAATTGAATCATGAATCATGAATCGTGAAATGAATCATGAATTAAATCATGAAATGAATCATGAATCATGAATTGAATCATGAATCATGAATTGAATCATAAATTGAATCATGAATTGAATCATGAATCATGAATCATGAAATGAATCATGAAATGAATCATGAATCATGAATTGAATCCTTAATTGAATCAAGAATCATGAAATGAATCATGAATTGAATCATGAAATGAATCATGAATCATGAATCATGAATCATGAATCATGAATTGAATCAAGAATCATGAAATGAATCATGAATTGAAACATGATTGAATCATGAATCATGGAATGAATCATGAATCATGAATTGAATCATGAATCATGAATTAAATCATGAATCATGAATCATGAATCATGAACTGAATCATGAACTGAATCATGAATCATGAATTAAATCATGAATCATGAAATGAATCATGAAATGAATCATGAATCATAAATTGAATCATGAATCATTAATCATGAATTGAATCATGAATCATGAATCGAGTCATGAATCATGAATTGAATTATGAATTGAATAATGAATCGAATCATGAATCATGAATTGAATCATGAATCATGAATTAAATCATTAATCATGAAATGAATCATGAACTGAATCATGAATCATGAATCATGAACTGAATCATGAACTGAATCATGAATCATGAATTAAATCATGAATCATGAAATGAATCATGAAATGAATCATGAATCATAAATTGAATCATGAATCATTAATCATGAATTGAATTATGAATTGAATAATGAATCGAATCATGAATCATGAATTGTATCATGAATCATGAATCGACTCTTGAATCATGAATTGAATCATGAATTGAATCATGAATCATGAATCGAATCATGAATCATGAATCATGAATTGAATCATGAATCATGAATTGAATCAAGAATCATGAATTGAGTCATGAATCATGAATTGAATCATGAATTGAATAATGAATCGAATCATGAATCATGAATTGTATCATGAATCATGAATCGAATCTTGAATCATGAATTGAATCATGAATTGAATCATGAATCATGAATCGAATCATGAATCATGAATTGAATCATGAATCATGAATTGAATCATGAATCATGAATCCAATCATAAATCATGAATTGAATCATGAATTGATTCATGAATCCTGAATCAAATTATGAATGATGAATTGAATAATGAATCATAAATCATGAATTGAATCATGAATCATGAATCGAATCATGAATCATGAATTGAATCATGAATTGAATCATGAATCATGAATCATGAAATGAATCATGAATCATGAATCATGAAATGAATCATGAATTAAATCGTGAAATGAATCATGAATCATGAATTGAATCATGAATTGAATCATGAATCATGAATCATGGAATGAATCATGAAATGAATCATTAATCATGAATTGAATCATGAATTGATTCATGAATCATGAATCAAATTATGAATGATGAATTGAATCATGAATCATAAATCATGAATTGAATCATGAATCATGAATCGAATCATGAATCATGAATTGAATCATGAATTAAATCATGAATCATGAATTATGAAATGAATCATGAATTAAATCATGAAATGAATCATGAATCATGAATTGAATCATGAATTAATTCATGAATCATGAATCATGGAATGAATCATGAAATAAATCATGAATCATGAAATGAATCATGAATTGAATCATGAATTGAATCATGAATCATGAATTGAAACATGAATTATGAAACAAATCATAAATCATGAATCGAATCATGAATCATGAATTGAATCATGAATCATGAAACGAATCATGAATCATGAATCGAATCATGAATCATGAATCGAATCATGAATCATGAATTGAATCACAAATTAATTCATGAATCATGAATCATGAATTGAATCATGAATCGAATCATGAATCATGAATAGAATCATGAAATGAATCATAAATCATGAATGAATCATGAATTAAATCATGAAATAAATCATGAATCATGAATTGAATCATGAATCAGGAATTGAATCAAGAATCATGAAATGAATCATGAACTGAATCATGAATCATGAATAATGAACTGAATCATGAATCATGAATCATGAATTAAATCATGAATCATGAATTGAATCATGAATTGAAATATGAAATGAATCATGAATCATAAATTGAATCATGAATCATGAATCATGAAATGAATCATAAATCTTGAATTGAATCAGGAATCATGAATCGAGTCATGAATCATGAATTGAATCATGAATTGAATAATGAATCGAATCATGAATCATGAATTGTATCATGAATCATGAATCGAATCTTGAGTCATGAATTGAATCATGAATTGAATGATGAATCATGAATCGAATCATGAATCATGATTCATGAATTGAATGATGAATCATGAATCGAATCATGAATCATGATTCATGAAACGAATCATGAATCATGAATCATTAATTAAATCATGAATCATGAATTGAATCATGAATTGAATCATGAATCATGAATCGAATCATGAATTGAATCATGAATTGAATAATGAATCATGAATCATGAAATGAAACATGAAATGAATCATGAATCATGAATTGAATCATGAATCATAAATTGAATCATGAATCATGAATTAAATCATGAATCATGAAATGAATCATGAATTGAATCATGAATTGAATCATGAATCATGAATTGAAAAATGAATTGAATCATGAATCATGAAATGAAAAATAAAATGAATCATGAATCATGAATTGAATCATGAATCATAAATTGAATCATGAATCATGAATTGAATCATGAATCATAAAATGAATCATGAAATGAATCATGAATTGAATCATGAATCGAATCAATAATCATGAATTATGAATTAAATCATAAATCATGAATCATGAAACAAATCATGAATCATGAATTGAATCATGAATCATGAATCGAATCATGAATCATGAATTATGAATTAAATCATGAATCATGAAAAGAATCATGAATCATGAATTGAATCATGAATCATGAATCAAATCATGAATCATGAATTGAATCATGAATTGATTCATGAATCATGAATCCCAAATTATGAATCATGACTTGAATCATGAATCATGAATCATGAATTGAATCATGAATCAAGAATCGAATCATGAATCATGAATTGAATTATGAATCATGAATCATGAATTAAATCATGAAATGAATCATGAATCATGAATTGAATTATGAATCATGAATTGAATCATAAATTGAATCATGAATTGAATCATGAATCATGAATCATGAAATGAATCATGAAATGAATCATGAATCATGAATTGAATCATGAATTATGAATTGAATCAAGAATCATGAAATGAATCATGAATTGAATCAGGAATTGAATCATGAATCATGGAATCAATTAAATCATGAATCATGAAATGAATCATGAACTGAATCATGAACTGAATCATGAATCATGAATCAAGAACTGAATCATGAATCATGAACTGAATCATGAATCATGAATCATGAATTAAATCATGAATCATAAAATGAATCATGAATTGAATCATGAATTGAATCATGAAGTGAATCATGAATCATAAATTGAATCATGAATTGAATCATGAATCATGAATTGAATCATGAATCATGAATCGAGTCATAAATCATGAATTGAATCATGAATTGAATAATGAATGGAATCATAAATCATGAATCATGAATTATATCATGAATCATGAATTGAATCTTGAATCATGAATTGAATCATGAATTGAATCATGAATCATGAATCATGATTCATGAATTGAATCATGAATCATGAATTGAATCATGAATCATGAATTGAATCATGAATCATGAATCATGAAATGAATCATGAATCATGAATCATGAATTGAATCATGAATCATGAATTGAATCATAAATCATGAATTGAATCATGAATTGATTCATGAATCATGAATCAAATTATGAATGATAAATTGAATAATGAATCATAAATCATGAATTGAATCATGAATCATGAATCATGAATCGAATTATGAATTTAATCATGAATCATGAATAATGAAATGAATCATGAATTAAATCATGAAATGAATCATGAATTTAAATTATGAATGATGAATTGAATAATGAATTATAAATCATGAATTGAATCATGAATCATGAATCAAATCATGAATCATGAATTGAATCATGAATTGAATCATGAATCATGAATTGAATCATGAATTGAATCATGAATCATGAATCATGAATTGAATCATGAATTGAATCATGAATCATAAAATAAATCATGAATTAAATCATGAAATGAATCATGAATCATGAATTGAATCATGAATCATGAATTAAATCATTAATTGAATCATGAATCATGGAATGAATCATGAAATGAATCATGAAACATGAATTGAATCATGAATTGAATCATGAATCATGAATTAAATCATGAATCATGAATTGAATCATGAATTGAATCATGAATTGAATCCTGAATCATGAATTGAATCATGAATTGAATCATGAATCATAAATTGAATCATGAATCATGAATTTAATCATGAATCATGAAATGAATCATGAATTGAATCATGAATTGAATCATGAATCATGAATTGAATCATGAAGTGAATCAAGAATCATGAAGTGAATCAAGAATCATGAATCATGAAATGAAACATGAAATAAATCATGAATCATGAATTGAATCATAAATCATAAATTGAATCATCAATCATGAATTGAATCATAAATCATGAAATTAATCATGAAATGAATCATGAATTGAATCATGAATCAAATCATTAATCATGAATTATGAATTAAATCATGAATCATGAATCATGAAACGAATCATGAATCATGAATTGAATCATGAATCATGAATCGAATCATGAATCATGAATTATGAATTAAATCATGAATCATGAATCATGAAACGAATCATGAATCATGAATTGAATCATGAATCATGAATCGAATCATGAATCATGAATTGAATCATGAATCATGAATCATGAAATGAATCATGAATTAAATCATGAAATGAATCATGAATCATGAATTGATCCATGAATCATGAATTGAATTATAAATTGAATCATGAATTGAATCATGAATCATGAATCATGAAATGAATCATGAAATGAATCATGAATCATGAATTGATTCATGAATCATGAATCAAATTATGAATCATGACTTGAATCATGAATCATGAATCATGAATTAAATCATGAATCAAGAATCGAATCATGAATCATGAAATGAATCATGAATTAAATCATGAAATAAATCATGAATCATGAATTGAATCATGAATCATGAATTGAATCATAAATTGAATCATGAATTGAATCATGAATCATGAATCATGAAATGAATCATGAAATGAGTCATGAATCATGAATTGAATCCTTAATTGAATCAAGAATCATGAAATGAATCATAAATTGAATCATGAATTGAATCATGAATCATGAATCATGAAATGAATCATAAAATGAATCATGAATCATGAATTGAATCCTTAATTGAATCAAGAATCATGAAATGAATCATGAATTGAATCATGAATTGAATCATGAATCATGAATCATGAAATGAATCATGAACTGAATCATGAATCATGAATCATGAATCATGAATTAAATCATGAATCATGAAATGAATTATGAATTGAATCATGAATTGAATCATGAAATGAATCATGAATCATAAATTGAATCATGAATCATGAATGATGAACTGAATCATGAATCATGAATCATGAATTAAATCATGAATCATGAATCATAAAATGAATCATGAATTGAATCATGAATTGAATCATGAAATGAATCATGAATCATAAATTGAATCATGAATCATGAATCATGAATTGAATCATGAACCATGAATCGAGTCATGAATCATGAATTGAATAATGAATCGAATCATGAATCATGAATTGTATCATGAATCATGAATCGAATCTTGAATCATGAATTGAATCATGAATCATGAATCGAATCATGAATCATGATTCATGAATTAAATCATGAATCATGAATTGAATCATGAATTATGAATTGAATCAAGAATCATGAAATGAATCATGAATTGAATCATGAATTGAATCATGAATTGAATCATGAATCATGGAATGAATCATGAATCATGAATTGAATCATGAATCATGAATCATGAATTAAATCATGAATCATGAAATGAATCATGAACTGAATCATGAATCATGAACTGAATCATGAATCATGAATCATGAACTGAATCATGAATCATGAATCATGAACTGAATCATGAATCATGAACTGAATCATGAATCATGAATCATGAATTAAATCATGAATCATAAAATGAATCATGAATTGAATCATGAATTGAATCATGAATTGAATCATGAATCATAAATTGAATCATGAATTGAATCATGAATCATGAATTGAATCATGAATCATGAATCGAGTCATGAATCATGAATTGAATCATGAATTGAATAATGAATGGAATCATGAATCATGAATCATGAATAATATCATGAATCATGAATTGAATCTTGAATCATGAATTGAATCATGAATTGAATCATGAATCATGAATCATGATTCATGAATTGAATCATGAATCATGAATTGAATCATGAATCATGAATCATGAATTGAATCATGAATCATGAATCATGAAACGAATCATGAATCATGAATCATGAATTGAATCATGAATCATGAATCGAATCATAAATCATGAATTGAATCATGAATTGATTCATGAATCATGAATCAAATTATGAATGATAAATTGAATAATGAATCATAAATCATGAATTGAATCATGAATCATGAATCATGAATTGAATCATGAATCATGAATCGAATCATAAATCATGAATTGAATCATGAATTGATTCATGAATCATGAATCAAATTATGAATGATAAATTGAATAATGAATCATAAATCATGAATTGAATCATGAATCATGAATCGAATCATGAATCATGAATCGAATCATGAATTGAATCATGAATCATGAATCATGAAATGAATCATGAATTAAATCATGAAATGAATCATGAATCATGAATTGAATCATGAATTGATTCATTAATCATGAATCAAATTATGAATGATGAATTGAATAATGAATTATAAATCATGAATTGAATCATGAATCATGAATCAAATCATGAATCATGAATTGAATAATGAATTATAAATCTTGAATTGAATCATGAATCATGAATCAAATCATGAATCATGAATTGAATTATGAATTGAATCATGAATCATGAATCATCAAATGAATCATGAATTGAATCATGAATCATGAATCATAAAATAAATCATGAATTAAATCATGTAATGAATCATGAATCATGAATTGAATCATGAATCATGAATTCAATCATGAATCATGAATTAAATCATTAATTGAATCATGAATCATGGAATGAATCATGAAATGAATCATGAAACATGAATTGAATCATGAATTGAATCATGAATCATGAATTAAATCATGAATCATGAATTGAATCATGAATTGAATCATGAATTGAATCCTGAATCATGAATTGAATCATGAATTGAATCATGAATCATAAATTGAATCATGAATCATGAATTTAATCATGAATCATGAAATGAATCATGAATTGAATCATGAATTGAATCATGAATCATGAATTGAATCATGAAGTGAATCAAGAATCATGAAGTGAATCAAGAATCATGAATCATGAAATGAAACATGAAATAAATCATGAATCATGAATTGAATCATAAATCATAAATTGAATCATCAATCATGAATTGAATCATAAATCATGAAATTAATCATGAAATGAATCATGAATTGAATCATGAATCAAATCATTAATCATGAATTATGAATTAAATCATGAATCATGAATCATGAAACGAATCATGAATCATGAATTGAATCATGAATCATGAATCGAATCATGAATCATGAATTATGAATTAAATCATGAATCATGAATCATGAAACGAATCATGAATCATGAATTGAATCATGAATCATGAATCGAATCATGAATCATGAATCATGAATCATGAAATGAATCATGAATTAAATCATGAAATGAATCATGAATCATGAATTGATCCATGAATCATGAATTGAATTATAAATTGAATCATGAATTGAATCATGAATCATGAATCATGAAATGAATCATGAAATGAATCATGAATCATGAATTGATTCATGAATCATGAATCAAATTATGAATCATGACTTGAATCATGAATCATGAATCATGAATTAAATCATTAATCAAGAATCGAATCATGAATCATGAAATGAATCATGAATTAAATCATGAAATAAATCATGAATCATGAATTGAATCCTGAATCATGAATTGAATCATAAATTGAATCATGAATTGAATCATGAATCATGAATCATGAAATGAATCATGAAATGAGTCATGACTCATGAATTGAATCCTTAATTGAATCAAGAATCATGAAATGAATCATAAATTGAATCATGAATTGAATCATGAATCATGAATCATGAAATGAATCATAAAATGAATCATGAATCATGAATTGAATCCTTAATTGAATCAAGAATCATGAAATGAATCATGAATTGAATCATGAATTGAATCATGAATCATGAATCATGAAATGAATCATGAACTGAATCATGAATCATGAATCGTGAATTAAATCATGAATCATGAAATGAATCATGAATTGAATCATGAATTGAATCATGAAATGAATCATGAATCATAAATTGAATCATGAATCATGAATGATGAACTGAATCATGAATCATGAATCATGAATTAAATCATGAATCATGAATCATAAAATGAATCATGAATTGAATCATGAATTGAATCATGAAATGAATCATGAATCATAAATTGAATCATGAATCATGAATCATGAATTGAATCATGAACCATGAATCGAGTCATGAATCATGAATTGAATAATGAATCGAATCATGAATCATGAATTGTATCATGAATCATGAATCGAATCTTGAATCATGAATTGAATCATGAATCATGAATCGAATCATGAATCATGATTCATGAATTAAATCATGAATCATGAATTGAATCATGAATTATGAATTGAATCAAGAATCATGAAATGAATCATGAATTGAATCATGAATTGAATCATGAATTGAATCATGAATCATGAAATGAATCATGAATCATGAATCATGAATTAAATCATGAATCATGAAATGAATCATAAACTGAATCATGAATCATGAACTGAATCATGAATCATGAATCATGAACTGAATCATGAATCATGAATCATGAACTGAATCATGAATCATGAACTGAATCATGAATCATGAATCATGAATTAAATCATGAATCATAAAATGAATCATGAATTGAATCATGAATTGAATCATGAAGTGAATCATGAATCATAAATTGAATCATGAATTGAATCATGAATCATGAATTGAATCATGAATCATGAATCGAGTCATGAATCATGAATTGAATCATGAATTGAATAATGAATGGAATCATGAATCATGAATCATGAATTATATCATGAATCATGAATTGAATCTTGAATCATGAATTGAATCATGAATTGAATCATGAATCATGAATCATGATTCATGAATTGAATCATGAATCATGAATTGAATCATGAATCATGAATCATGAATTGAATCATGAATCATGAATCATGAAACGAATCATGAATCATGAATTGAATCATGAATCATGAATCGAATCATAAATCATGAATTGAATCATGAATTGATTCATGAATCATGAATCAAATTATGAATGATAAATTGAATAATGAATCATAAATCATGAATTGAATCATGAATCATGAATCATGAATTGAATCATGAATCATGAATCGAATCATAAATCATGAATTGAATCATGAATTGATTCATGAATCATGAATCAAATTATGAATGATAAATTGAATAATGAATCATAAATCATGAATTGAATCATGAATCATGAATCGAATCATGAAATCATGAATCGAATCATGAATTGAATCATGAATCATGAATCATGAAATGAATCATGAATTAAATCATGAAATGAATCATGAATCATGAATTGAATCATGAATTGATTCATTAATCATGAATCAAATTATGAATGATGAATTGAATAATGAATTGAATCATGAATCATGAATCATGAATTGAATCATGAATTGAATCATGAATCATGAATCATAAAATAAATCATGAATTAAATCATGAAATGAATCATGAATCATGAATTGAATCATGAATCATGAATTAAATCATTAATTGAATCATGAATCATGGAATGAATCATGAAATGAATCATGAAACATGAATTAAATCATGAATTGAATCATGAATCATGAATTAAATCATGAATCATGAATTGAATCATGAATTGAATCATGAATTGAATCCTGAATCATGAATTGAATCATGAATTGAATCATGAATCATGAATCATGAAATGAAACATGAAATGAATCATGAATCATGAATTGAATCATGAATCATAAATTGAATCATGAATCATGAATTTAATCATGAATCATGAAATGAATCATGAATTGAATCATGAATTGAATCATGAATCATGAATTGAATCATGAAGTGAATCAAGAATCATGAATCATGAAATGAAACATGAAATAAATCATGAATCATGAATTGAATCATAAATCATAAATTGAATCATCAATCATGAATTGAATCATAAATCATGAAATTAATCATGAAATGAATCATGTATTGAATCATGAATCAAATCATTAATCATGAATTATGAATTAAATCATGAATCATGAATCATGAAACAAATCATGAATCATGAATCGAATCATGAATCATGAATTATGAATTAAATCATGAATCATGAATCATGAAACGAATCATGAATCATGAATTGAATCATGAATCATGAATCGAATCATGAATCATGAATTGAATTATGAATCATGAATCATGAAATGAATCATGAATTAAATCATGAAATGAATCATGAATCATGAATTGATCCATGAATCATGAATTGAATTATAAATTGAATCATGAATTGAATCATGAATCATGAATCATGAAATTAATCATGAAATGAATCATGAATCATGAATTGATTCATGAATCATGAATCAAATTATGAATCATGACTTGAATCATGAATCATAAATCATGAATTGAATCATGAATCAAGAATCGAATCATGAATCATGAAATGAATCATGAATTAAATCATGAAATAAATCATGAATCATGAATTGAATCATGAATCATGAATTGAATCATAAATTGAATCATGAATTGAATCATGAATCATGAATCATGAAATGAATCATGAAATGAATCATAAATTGAATCATGAATTGAATCCTTAATTGAATCAAGAATCATGAAATGAATCATAAATTGAATCATGAATTGAATCATGAATCATGAATCATGAAATGAATCATAAAATGAATCATGAATCATGAATTGAATCCTTAATTGAATCAAGAATCATGAAATGAATCATGAATTGAATCATGAATTGAATCATGAATCATGAATCATGAAATGAATCATGAACTGAATCATGAATCAGGAATCATGAATCATGAATTAAATCATGAATCATGAAATGAATCATGAATTGAATCATGAATTGAATCATGAAATGAATCATGAATCATAAATTGAATCATGAATCATGAATGATGAACTGAATCATGAATCATGAATCATGAATTAAATCATGAATCATGAATCATAAAATGAATCATGAATTGAATCATGAATTGAATCATGAAATGAATCATGAATCATAAATTGAATCATGAATCATGAATCATGAATTGAATCATGAACCATGAATCGAGTCATGAATCATGAATTGAATAATGAATCGAATCATGAATCATGAATTGTATCATGAATCATGAATCGAATCTTAAATCATGAATTGAATCATGAATTGAATCATGAATCATGAATCGAATCATGAATCATGATTCATGAATTAAATCATGAATCATGAATTGAATCATGAATCATGAATTGAATCATGAATTGAATCATGAATCATGAATCGAATCATGAATCATGATTCATGAATTAAATCATGAATCATGAATTGAATCATGAATCATGAATTGAATCATGAATCATGAATTGAATCAAGAATCAAATCATAAATCATTCATGAATCATGAATCAAATTATGAATGATGAAGTGAATAATGAAACATAAATCATGAATTGAATCATGAATCATGAATTGAATCATGAATTGAATCATGAATCATGAATCATGAAATGAATCATGAATTAAATCATGAAATGAGTCATGAATCATGAATTGAATCATGAATTGAATCATGAATCATGAATCATGGAATGAATCATGAAATGAATCATGAATCATGAATTGAATCATGAATTGAATCATGAATCATGAATTAAATCATTAATCATGAATTGAATCATGAATCATGAAATGAATCATGAATTGAATCATGAATTTAATCATGAATCATGAATTGAATCATGAATTAAATCAGGAATCATGCATCATGCAATGAAACATGAAATGAATCATGAATCGAATCATGAATCATAAATTGAATCATGAATCATGAATTGAATCATGAATCATGAAATGAATTATGAATTGAATCATTAATCATGAATTATGAATTAAATCATGAATCATGAATCATGAAACAAATCATGTATCATGAATTGAATCATGAATCATGAATCGAATCATGAATCATGAATTATGAATTAAATCATGAATCATGAATCATGAAACGAATCATGAATCATGAATTGAATCATGAATCATGAATCATGAAATGAATCATGAATTAAATCATGAAATGAATCATGAATCATGAATTGAATCATGAATCATGAATTGAATTATAAATTGAATCATGAATTGAATCATGAATCATGAATCATGAATCATGAATCATGAAATGAATTATGAATCATGAATTGATTCATGAATCATGAATCAAATTATGAATCATGACTTGAATCATGAATCATGAATCATGAATTGAATCATGAATCAAGAATCGAATCATGAATCATGAATTGAATCATGAATCATGAATCATGAAATGAATCATGAAATGAATCATGAATCATGAATTGAATCCTTAATTGAATCAAGAATCATGAAATGAATCATGAATTGAATCATGAATCATGAATCATGAAATTAATCATGAATCATGAATCATGAATCATGAATTGAATCAAGAATCATGAAATGAATCATGAATTGAAACATGAATTGAATCATGAATCATGGAATGAATCATGAATCATGAATTGAATCATGAATCATGAATCATGAATTAAATCATGAATCATGAAATGAATCATGAACTGAATCATGAATCATGAATCATGAACTGAATCATGAATCATGAATCATGAATTAAATCATGAATCATGAAATGAATCATGAAATGAATCATGAATCATAAAATGAATCATGAATCATGAATTGAATCATGAATCATGAATCGAGTCATGAATCATGAATTGAATCATGAATTGAATAATGAATCGAATCATGAATCATGAATTGTATCATGAGTCATGAATCGAATCTTGAATCATGAATTGAATCATGAATTGAATCATGAATCATGAATCGAATCATGAATCATGATTCATGAATTAAATCATGACTCATGAATTGAATCATGAATCATGAATCATGAATTGAATCATGAATCATGAATCATGAAACGAATCATGAATCATGAATCATGAATTGAATCATGAATTGATTCATGAATCATGAATCAAATTATGAATGATGAATTGAATAATGAATCATAAATCATGAATTGAATCATGAATCATGAATTGAATCATGAATCATGAAATGAATCATGAATTAAATCATGAAATGAATCATGAATCATGAATTGAATCATGAATTGAATCATGAATCATGAATTAAATCATTAATCATGAATTGAATCATGAATCATGAAATGAATCATGAATTGAATCATGAATTGAATCATGAATCATGAATTGAATCATGAATTGAATCATGAATCATGCATCATGTAATGAAACATGAAATGAATCATGAATCATGAATTTAATCATGAATCATAAATTGAATCATGAATCATGAATTGAATCATGAATCATGAAATTAAATATGAATTGAATCATGAATTGAATCATGAATCGAATCATGAATCATGAATTATGAATTAAATCATGAATCATGAATCGAATTATGAATCATGAATTGAATCATGAATTGAATAACGAATCATGAATCGAATTATGAATCATGAATCATAAATTAAATCATGAATCATGATTCATGAATCGAATCATGATTCATGAATCATGAATTGAATCATGAATCATGAATAATGAATCAAATCATAATTTATGAATCATGAATCATGAATTAAATCATGAATCATGAATCATGAAATGAATCATGAATCATGAATCAAATCATGAATCATGAATAAAATCATGAATCATGAATTGAATCATAAATCATGAAAAGAATCATGAATTGAATCATGAATTATGAATCATGAATTGAATCATGAATCATAAATTGAATCATCAATCATGAATTATGAATCGAATCATGAATCATGAATTAAATCACGAATCATGAATCATGAATCAAATCATGAATCATGAATCATGAATTGAATCATGAATTCTGAATTGAATTATGAATTTAATTATGAATCGAATCATGAATCATGAATCATGAATTAAATCATAAATCATGAATCGAATCATGAATCATAAATTGAATCATGAATCATCAATTGAATTATGAATCATGAATTGAATCATTAATCATGAATCAAATCATGAATCATGAATTGATTCATGAATCATGAATCGAATTATGAATCATGACTTGAATCATGAATCATGAATCATGAATTGAATCATTAATCATGAATCAAATCATGAATCATGAATTGATTCATGAATCATGAATCGAATTATGAATCATGACTTGAATCATGAATCATGAATCATGAATCAAGAATCGAATCATGAATCATGAATTGAATCATGAATCATGAAATGAATCATGAATTAAATCATGAAATTAATCATGAATCATGAATTGAATCATGAATCATGAATTGAATCATAAATTGAATCATGAATTGAATCATGAATTGAATCATGAATCATGAAATGAATCATGAAATGAATCATGAATCATGAATTGAATCATGAATCATGAATTGAATCATGAATCATGAATTGAATCAAGAACCATGAAATGAATCATGAATTGAATCATGAATTGAATCATGAATAATGGAATGAATCATGAATTGAATCATGAATCATGAATCATGAATTGAATCATGAATCATGAATTGAATCATGAATTGAATCATGAATCATGAATCGAATCATGAATCATGATTCATGAATTGAATCATGAATCATGAATTGAATCATGAATCATGAATCATGAATTGAATCATGAATCATGAATCATGAAACGAATCATGAATCATGAATCATGAATTGAATCATGAATCATGAATCGAATCATAAATCATGAATTGAATCATGAATTGATTCATGAATCATGAATCAAATTATGAATGATGAATTGAATAATGAATCATAAATCATGAATTGAATAATGAATCATGAATCGAATCATGAATCATTGAATTGAATCATGAATTGAATCATGAATCATGAATCATGGAATGAATCATGAAATGAATCATGTGAAATCATGAATTGAATCATGAATTGAATCATGAATCATGAATTAAATCATTAATCATGAATTGAATCATGAATCATGAAATGAATCATGAATTGAATCATGAATCGAATCATGAATTATGAATTAAATCATGAATCATGAATCGAATTATGAATCATGAATTGAATCATGAATTGAATCAAGAATCATGAATCGAATTATGATCATGAATCATAAATTAAATCATGAATCATGAATCATGAATCGAATCATGATTCATGAATCATGAATTGAATCATGAATCATGAATAATGAATCAAAATCATAATTTATGAATCATGAATCATGAATCGAATTATGAATCATGAATCATAAATTAAATCATGAATCATGAATAATGAATCAAATCATAATTTATGAATCATGAATCCTGAATTAAATCATGATTCATAAATCATGAAACGAATCATGAATCATGAATCGAATCATAAATCATGAATAAAATCATGAATCATGAATTGAATCATGAATCATGAAAAGAATCATGAATTGAATCATGAATTGAATCATGAATTATGAATCATGAATTGAATCATGAATCATAAATTGAATCATGAATCATGAATTATGAATCGAATCATGAATCATGAATTAAATCATGAATCATGATTTATGAATCGAATCATGAATCATGAATCATGAATTCAATCATGAATTATGAATTGAATTATGAATTGAATAATGAATCGAATCATGAATCATGAATCATAAATTGAATCATAAATCATGAATCGAATCATGAATCATGAATTGAATCATGAATCATCAATTGAATTATGAATGATGAAATGAATCATCAATTGAATCATGAATCATGAATCATGAATCAAGAATCGAATCATGAATTGAATCATGAATCATGAAATGAATCATAAATTAAATCATGAAATGAATCATGAATCATGAATTGAATCATGAATCATGAATTGAATCATAAATTGAATCATGAATTGAATCATGAATTGAATCATGAATCATGAAATGAATCATGAAATGAATCATGAATCATGAATTGAATCATGAATCATGAATTGAATCATGAATCATGAATTGAATCAAGAACCATGAAATGAATCATGAATTGAATCATGAATTGAATCATGAATAATGGGATGAATCATGAAATGAATCATGAATCATGAATTGAATCATGAATCATGAATCATGAATTGAATCATGAATCATGAATTGAATCATGAATTGAATCATGAATCATGAATCGAATCATGAATCATGATTCATGAATTAAATCATGAATCATGAATTGAATCATGAATCATGAATCATGAATTGAATCATGAATCATGAAACGAATCATGAATCATGAATCATGAATTGAATCATGAATCATGAATCGAATCATAAATCATGAATTGAATCATGAATTGATTCATGAATCATGAATCAAATTATGAATGATGAATTGAATAATGAATCATAAATCATGAATTGAATCATGAATCATGAATCGCATCATGAATCATGAATTGAATCATGAATTGAATCATGAATCATGGAATGAATCATGAAATGAATCATGAATCATGAATTAAATCATGAATTGAATCATGAATCATGAATTAAATCATTAATCATGAATTGAATCATGAATCATGAAATGAATCATGAATTGAATCATGAATCGAATCATGAATTATGAATTAAATCATGAATCATGAATCGAATTATGAATCATGAATTGAATCATGAATTGAATCAAGAATCATGAATCGAATTATGAATCATGAATCATAAATTAAATCATGAATCATGAATCATGAATCGAATCATGATTCATGAATCATGAATTGAATCATGAATCATGAATAATGAATCAAATCATAATTTATGAATCATGAATCATGAATTAAATCATGAATCATAAATCATGAAACGAATCATGAATCATGAATCGAATCATGAATCATGAATAAAATCATGAATCATGAATTGAATCATGAATCATGAAAAGAATCATGAATTGAATCATGAATAGAATCATGAATTATGAATCATGAATTGAATCATGAATCATAAATTGAATCATGAATCATGAATTATGAATCGAATCATGAATCATGAATTAAATCATGAATCATGATTTATGAATCGAATCATGAAATATGAATCATGAATTCAATCATGAATTATGAATTGAATTATGATTTGAATAATGAATCGAATCATGAATCATGAATCATAAATTAAATCATAAATCATGAATCGAATCATGAATCATGAATTGAATCATGAATCATCAATTGAATTATGAATCATGAAATGAATCATGAATCATGAATTGAATCATGAATCATGAATTGAATCATGAGTCATGAAACGAATCATAAATCGTGAATTGAATCATTAATCATGAATCATGAAATGAATCATGAAATGAATCATGAATCATGAATTGAATCCTTAATTGAATCAAGAATCATGAAATGAATTATGAATTGAATCATGAATCATGAATCATGAAATTAATCATGAATCATGAATCATGAATCATGAATTGAATCAAGAATCATGAAATGAATCATGAATTGAAACATGAATTGAATCATGAATCATGGAATGAATCATGAATCATGAATTGAATCATGAATCATGAATTAAATCATGAATCATGAAATGAATCATGAACTGAATCATGAATCATGAATCATGAACTGAATCATGAATCATGAATCATGAATTAAATCATGAATCATGAAATGAATCATGAAATGAATCATGAATCATAAATTGAATCATGAATCATGAATCATGAATTGAATCATGAATCATGAATCGAGTCATGAATCATGAATTGAATCATGAATTGAATAATGAATCGAATCATGAATCATGAATTGTATCATGAGTCATGAATCGAATCTTGAATCATGAATTGAATCATGAATTGAATCATGAATCATGAATCGAATCATGAATCATGATTCATGAATTAAATCATGACTCATGAATTGAATCATGAATCATGAATCATGAATTGAATCATGAATCATGAATCATGAAACGAATCATGAATCATGAATTGAATCATGAATTGATTCATGAATCATGAATCAAATTATGAATGATGAATTGAATAATGAATCATAAATCATGAATTGAATCATGAATCATGAATTGAATCATGAATCATGAAATGAATCATGAATTAAATCATGAAATGAATCATGAATCATGAATTGAATCATGAATTGAATCATGAATCATGAATTAAATCATTAATCATGAATTGAATCATGAATTGAATCATGAATCATGAATTGAATCATGAATTGAATCATGAATCATGAATTGAATCATGAATTGAATCATGAATCATGCATCATGTAATGAAACATGAAATGAATCATGAATCATGAATTTAATCATGAATCATAAATTGAATCATGAATCATGAATTGAATCATGAATCATGAAATTAATTATGAATTGAATCATGAATTGAATCATGAATCGAATCATGAATCATGAATTATGAATTAAATCATGAATCATGAATCGAATTATGAATCATGAATTGAATCATGAATTGAATAACGAATCATGAATCGAATTATGAATCATGAATCATAAATTAAATCATGAATCATGATTCATGAATCGAATCATGATTCATGAATCATGAATTGAATCATGAATCATGAATAATGAATCAAATCATAATTTATGAATCATGAATCATGAATTAAATCATGAATCATGAATCATGAAATGAATCATGAATCATGAATCAAATCATGAATCATGAATAAAATCATGAATCATGAATTGAATCATAAATCATGAAAAGAATCATGAATTGAATCATGAATTATGAATCATGAATTGAATCATGAATCATAAATTGAATCATCAATCATGAATTATGAATTGAATCATGAATCATGAATTAAATCACGAATCATGAATCATGAATCAAATCATGAATCATGAATCATGAATTGAATCATGAATTCTGAATTGAATTATGAATTTAATTATGAATCGAATCATGAATCATGAATCATGAATTAAATCATAAATCATGAATCGAATCATGAATCATGAATTGAATCATGAATCATCAATTGAATTATGAATCATGAAATGAATCTTGAATCATGAATTGAATCATGAATCATGAATTGAATCATGAGTCATGAAACGAATCATGAATCATGAATTGAATCATTAATCATGAATCAAATCATGAATCATGAATTGATTCATGAATCATGAATCGAATTATGAATCATGACTTGAATCATGAATCATGAATCATGAATTGAATCATTAATCATGAATCAAATCATGAATCATGAATTGATTCATGAATCATGAATCGAATTATGAATCATGACTTGAATCATGAATCATGAATCATGAATCAAGAATCGAATCATGAATCATGAATTGAATCATGAATCATGAAATGAATCATGAATTAAATCATGAAATGAATCATGAATCATGAATTGAATCATGAATCATGAATTGAATCATAAATTGAATCATGAATTGAATCATGAATTGAATCATGAATCATGAAATGAATCATGAAATGAATCATGAATCATGAATTGAATCATGAATCATGAATTGAATCAAGAACCATGAAATGAATCATGAATTGAATCATGAATCATTAATCGAATCATGAATCATGATTCATGAATTGAATCATGAATCATGAATTGAATCATGAATCATGAATCATGAATTGAATCATGAATCATGAATGATGAAACGAATCATGAATCATGAATCATGAATTGAATCATGAATCATGAATCGAATCATAAATCATGAATTGAATCATGAATTGATTCATGAATCATGAATCAAATTATGAATGATGAATTGAATAATGAATCATAAATCATGAATTGAATAATGAATCATGAATCGAATCATGAATCATGAATTGAATCATGAATTGAATCATGAATCATGAATCATGGAATGAATCATGAAATGAATCATGAATCATGAATTGAATCATGAATTGAATCATGAATCATGAATTAAATCATTAATCATGAATTGAATCATGAATCATGAAATGAATCATGAATTGAATCATGAATCGAATCATGAAATATGAATTAAATCATGAATCATGAATCGAATTATG
Organism: Mixophyes fleayi; assembly: GCF_038048845.1. Classification (NCBI taxonomy): domain Eukaryota; kingdom Metazoa; phylum Chordata; class Amphibia; order Anura; family Limnodynastidae; genus Mixophyes; species Mixophyes fleayi. The sequence continues at coordinate 58,732 of NW_027448182.1, forward strand.
AATCATGAATTGAATCATGAATTGAATCAAGAATCATGAATCGAATTATGAATCATGAATCATAAATTAAATCATGAATCATGAATCATGAATCGAATCATGATTCATGAATCATGAATTAAATCATGAATCATGAATTGAATCATGAATTGAATCATGAATCATTAATCGAATCATGAATCATGATTCATGAATTGAATCATGAATCATGAATCGAATCATGAATCATGATTCATGAATTGAATCATGAATCATGAATTGAATCATGAATCATGAATCATGAATTGAATCATGAATCATGAATCATGAAACGAATCATGAATCATGAATCATGAATTGAATCATGAATCATGAATCGAATCATAAATCATGAATTGAATCATGAATTGATTCATGAATCATGAATCAAATTATGAATGATGAATTGAATAATGAATCATAAATCATGAATTGAATAATGAATCATGAATCGAATCATGAATCATGAATTGAATCATGAATTGAATCATGAATCATGAATCATGGAATGAATCATGAAATGAATCATGAATCATGAATTGAATCATGAATTGAATCATGAATCATGAATTAAATCATTAATCATGAATTGAATCATGAATCATGAAATGAATCATGAATTGAATCATGAATCGAATCATGAATTATGAATTAAATCATGAATCATGAATCGAATTATGAATCATGAATTGAATCATGAATTGAATCAAGAATCATGAATCGAATTATGAATCATGAATCATAAATTAAATCATGAATCATGAATCATGAATCGAATCATGATTCATGAATCATGAATTGAATCATGAATCATGAATAATGAATCAAATCATAATTTATGAATCATGAATCATGAATCGAATTATGAATCATGAATCATAAATTAAATCATGAATCATGAATAATGAATCAAATCATAATTTATGAATCATGAATCCTGAATTAAATCATGATTCATAAATCATGAAACGAATCATGAATCATGAATCGAATCATGAATCATGAATAAAATCATGAATCATGAATTGAATCATGAATCATGAAAAGAATCATGAATTGAATCATGAATTGAATCAAGAATCATGAATCGAATTATGAATCATGAATCATAAATTAAATCATGAATCATGAATCATGAATCGAATCATGATTCATGAATCATGAATTGAATCATGAATCATGAATAATGAATCAAATCATAATTTATGAATCATGAATCATGAATTAAATCATGAATCATAAATCATGAAACGAATCATGAATCATGAATCGAATCATGAATCATGAATAAATTCATGAATCATGAATTGAATCATGAATCATGAAAAGAATCATGAATTGAATCATGAATAGAATCATGAATTATGAATCATGAATTGAATCATGAATCATAAATTGAATCATGAATCATGAATTATGAATCGAATCATGAATCATGAATTAAATCATGAATCATGATTTATGAATCGAATCATGAATCATGAATCATGAATTCAATAATGAATTATGAATTGAATTATGAATTGAATAATGAATCGAATCATGAATCATGAATCATAAATTAAATCATAAATCATGAATCGAATCATGAATCATGAATTGAATCATGAATCATCAATTGAATTATGAATCATGAATCATGAATTGAATCATGAATCATGAATTGAATCATGAGTCATGAAAACGAATCATAAATCATGAATTGAATCATTAATCATGAATCAAATCATGAATCATGAATTGAATCATGAATTGATTCATAAATCATGAATCGAAGTATGAATCATTACTTGAATCATGAATCATGAATCCAGAATTGAATCATGAATCAAGAATCGAATCATAAATCATGAATTGAATCATGAATCATGAATCATGAAATGAATCATGAATTAAATCATGAAATGAATCATGAATCATGAATTGAATCATGAATCATGAATTGAATCATAAATTGAATCATGAATTGAATCATGAATCATGAAATGAATCATGAATCATGAATTTAATCATGAATCATGAATTGAATCAAGAACCATGAAATGAATCATGAATTGAATCATGAATTGAATCATGAATAATGGAATGAATCATGAAATGAATCATTAATCATGAATTGAATCATGAATCATGATTGAATCATGAATCATGAATTGAATCATGAATCATGAATAATGAATCAAATCATAATTTATGAATCATGAATCATGAATTAAATCATGAATCATAAATCATGAAACGAATCATGAATCATTAATCGAATCATGAATCATGAATAAAATCATGAATCATGAATTGAATCATGAATCATGAAAAGAATCATGAATTGAATCATGAATTGAATCATGAATTATGAATCATGAATTGAATCATGAATCATAAATTGAATCATGAATCATGATTTATGAATCGAATCATGAATCATGAATCATGAATTCAATCATGAATTATGAATTGAATTATGAATTGAATTATGAATTGAATAATGAATTGAATCATGAATCATGAATCATAAATTGAATCATAAATCATGAATCGAATCATGAATCATGAATTGAATCATGAATCATCATTTGAATTATGAATCATGAAATGAATCATGAATCATGAATTGAATCATGAATCATGAATTGAATCATGAGTCATGAAACGAATCATAAATCATGAATTGAATCATTAATCATGAATCAAATCATGAATCATGAATTGAATCATGAATTGATTCATAAATCATAAATCGAAGTATGAATCATGACTTGAATCATGAATCATGAATCCAGAATTGAATCATGAATCAAGAATCGAATCATGAATCATGAATTGAATCATGAATCATGAATTGAATCATAAATTGAATCATGAATTAAATCATGAATCATGAAATGAATCATGAATCATGAATTTAATCATGAATCATGAATTGAATCAAGAACCATGAAATGAATCATGAATTGAATCATGAATTGAATCATGAATAATGGAATGAATCATGAAATGAATCATGAATCATGAATTGAATCATGAATCATGAATCATGAATTGAATCATGAATCATGAATTGAATCATGAATCATGAATTGAATCATGAATTGAATCATGAATCATGAATCGAATCATGAATCATGATTCATGAATTGAATCATGAATCATGAATTGAATCATGAATTGAATCATGAATCATGAATCGAATCATGAATCATGATTCATGAATTGAATCATGAATCATGAATTGAATCATGAATCATGAATCATGAATTGAATCATGAATCATGAATCATGAAACGAATCATGAATCATGAATCATGAATTGAATCATGAATCATGAATCGAATCATAAATCATGAATTGATACATGAATCATGAATCAAATTATGAATGATGAATTGAATAATGAATCATAAATCATGAATTGAATCACGAATCATGAATCGAATCATGAATCATGAATTGAATCATGAATTTAATCATGAATCATGAATCATGGATTGAATCATGAAATGAATCATGAATCATGAATTGAATCATGAATCATGAATTAAATCATTAATCATGAATTGAATCATGAATCATGAAATGAATCATGAATCATGAATTGAATCATGAATTGAATCATGAATTGAATCATGAATCGAATCATGAATTATGAATTAAATCATGAATCATGAATCGAATTATGAATCATGAATTGAATCATGAATTGAATCACAAATCATGAATCGAATTATGAATCATGAATCATAAATTAAATCATGAATCATGAATCATGAATCGAATCATGATTCATGAATCATGAATTGAATCATGAATCATGAATAATGAATCAAAATCATAATTTATGAATCATGAATCATGAATCGAATTATGAATCATGAATCATAAATTAAATCATGAATCATGAATCATGAATCGAATCATGATTCATGAATCCTGAATTGAATCATGAATCATGAATAATGAATCAAATCATAATTTATGAATCATGAATCATGAATTAAATCATGAATCAATGAATCATGAAACGAATCATGAATCATGAATCGAATCATGAATCATGAATAAAATCATGAATCATGAATTGAATCATGAATCATGAAAAGAATCATGAATTGAATCATGAATTGAATCATGAATTATGAATCATGAATTGAATCATGAATCATGAATCGAATCATGAATCATGATTCATGAATTGAATCATGAATCATGAATTGAATCATGAATCATAAATCATGAATTGAATCATGAATCATGAATGATGAAACGAATCATGAATCATGAATCATGAATTGAATCATGAATCATGAATCGAATCATAAATCATGAATTGAATCATGAATTGATTCATGAATCATGAATCAAATTATGAATGATGAATTGAATAATGAATCATAAATCATGAATTAAATCATGAATCATGAATCGAATCATGAATCATGAATTGAATCATGAATCGAATTATGAATCATGAATCATAAATTAAATCATGAATCATGAATCGAATTATGAATCATGAATCATAAATTAAATCATGAATCATGAATCATGAATCGAATCATGATTCATGAATCATGAATTGAATCATGAATCATGAATAATGAATCAAATCATAATTTATGAATCATGAATCATGAATTAAATCATGAATCATGAATCATGAAACGAATCATGAATCATGAATCGAATCATGAATCATGAATAAAATCATGAATCATGAATTGAATCATGAATCATGAAAAGAATCATGAATTGAATCATGAATTGAATCATGAATTATGAATCATGAATTAAATCATGAATCATAAATTGAATCATGAATCATGAATTATGAATCGAATCATGAATCATGAATTAAATCATGAATCATGATTTATGAATCGAATCATGAATCATGAATCATGAATTCAATCATGAATTATGAATTGAATTATGAATTGAATAATGAATCGAATCATGAATCATGAATCATAAATTAAATCATAAATCATGAATCGAATCATGAATCATGAATTGAATCATGAATCATCAATTGAATTATGAATCATGAATCATGAATTGAATCATGAATCATGAATTGAATCATGAGTCATGAAACGAATCATAAATCATGAATTGAATCATTAATCATGAATCAAATCATGAATCATGAATTGAATCATGAATTGATTCATAAATCATGAATCGAAGTATGAATCATTACTTGAATCATGAATCATGAATCCAGAATTGAATCATGAATCAAGAATCGAATCATAAATCATGAATTGAATCATGAATCATGAATCATGAAATGAATCATGAATTAAATCATGAAATGAATCATGAATCATGAATTGAATCATGAATCATGAATTGAATCATAAATTGAATCATGAATTGAATCATGAATCATGAAATGAATCATGAATCATGAATTTAATCATGAATCATGAATTGAATCAAGAACCATGAAATGAATCATGAATTGAATCATGAATTGAATCATGAATAATGGAATGAATCATGAAATGAATCATTAATCATGAATTGAATCATGAATCATGAATTGAATCATGAATCATGAATTGAATCATGAATCATGAATAATGAATCAAATCATAATTATGAATCATGAATCATGAATTAAATCATGAATCATAAATCATGAAACGAATCATGAATCATTAATCGAATCATGAATCATGAATAAAATCATGAATCATGAATTGAATCATGAATCATGAAAAGAATCATGAATTGAATCATGAATTGAATCATGAATTATGAATCATGAATTGAATCATGAATCATAAATTGAATCATGAATCATGATTTATGAATCGAATCATGAATCATGAATCATGAATTCAATCATGAATTATGAATTGAATTATGAATTGAATTATGAATTGAATAATGAATTGAATCATGAATCATGAATCATAAATTGAATCATAAATCATGAATCGAATCATGAATCATGAATTGAATCATGAATCATCAATTGAATTATGAATCATGAAATGAATCATGAATCATGAATTGAATCATGAATCATGAATTGAATCATGAGTCATGAAACGAATCATAAATCATGAATTGAATCATTAATCATGAATCAAATCATGAATCATGAATTGAATCATGAATTGATTCATAAATCATAAATCGAAGTATGAATCATGACTTGAATCATGAATCATGAATCCAGAATTGAATCATGAATCAAGAATCGAATCATGAATCATGAATTGAATCATGAATCATGAATTGAATCATAAATTGAATCATGAATTAAATCATGAATCATGAAATGAATCATGAATCATGAATTTAATCATGAATCATGAATTGAATCAAGAACCATGAAATGAATCATGAATTGAATCATGAATTGAATCATGAATAATGGAATGAATCATGAAATGAATCATGAATCATGAATTGAATCATGAATCATGAATCATGAATTGAATCATGAATCATGAATTGAATCATGAATCATGAATTGAATCATGAATTGAATCATGAATCATGAATCGAATCATGAATCATGATTCATGAATTGAATCATGAATCATGAATTGAATCATGAATTGAATCATGAATCATGAATCGAATCATGAATCATGATTCATGAATTGAATCATGAATCATGAATTGAATCATGAATCATGAATCATGAATTGAATCATGAATCATGAATCATGAAACGAATCATGAATCATGAATCATGAATTGAATCATGAATCATGAATCGAATCATAAATCATGAATTGATACATGAATCATGAATCAAATTATGAATGATGAATTGAATAATGAATCATAAATCATGAATTGAATCACGAATCATGAATCGAATCATGAATCATGAATTGAATCATGAATTTAATCATGAATCATGAATCATGGATTGAATCATGAAATGAATCATGAATCATTGAATTGAATCATGAATCATGAATTAAATCATTAATCATGAATTGAATCATGAATCATGAAATGAATCATGAATCATGAATTGAATCATGAATTGAATCATGAATTGAATCATGAATCGAATCATGAATTATGAATTAAATCATGAATCATGAATCGAATTATGAATCATGAATTGAATCATGAATTGAATCACAAATCATGAATCGAATTATGAATCATGAATCATAAATTAAATCATGAATCATGAATCATGAATCGAATCATGATTCATGAATCATGAATTGAATCATGAATCATGAATAATGAATCAAATCATAATTTATGAATCATGAATCATGAATCGAATTATGAATCATGAATCATAAATTAAATCATGAATCATGAATCATGAATCGAATCATGATTCATGAATCCTGAATTGAATCATGAATCATGAATAATGAATCAAATCATAATTTATGAATCATGAATCATGAATTAAATCATGAATCATGAATCATGAAACGAATCATGAATCATGAATCGAATCATGAATCATGAATAAAATCATGAATCATGAATTGAATCATGAATCATGAAAAGAATCATGAATTGAATCATGAATTGAATCATGAATTATGAATCATGAATTGAATCATGAATCATGAATCGAATCATGAATCATGATTCATGAATTGAATCATGAATCATGAATTGAATCATGAATCATAAATCATGAATTGAATCATGAATCATGAATGATGAAACGAATCATGAATCATGAATCATGAATTGAATCATGAATCATGAATCGAATCATAAATCATGAATTGAATCATGAATTGATTCATGAATCATGAATCAAATTATGAATGATGAATTGAATAATGAATCATAAATCATGAATTAAATCATGAATCATGAATCGAATCATGAATCATGAATTGAATCATGAATCGAATTATGAATCATGAATCATAAATTAAATCATGAATCATGAATCGAATTATGAATCATGAATCATAAATTAAATCATGAATCATGAATCATGAATCGAATCATGAATTCATGAATCATGAATTGAATCATGAATCATGAATAAA
>NW_027448183.1:0-66648 GCF_038048845.1 Mixophyes fleayi
TGATTCATGATTCATGATTCATGATTCAATTCATGATTCATGATTCAATTCATGATTTATGATTCATGATTCATGATTCAATTCATGATTCATGATTCATGATTCAATTCATGATTCATGATTCATGATTCATGATTCATGATTCAATTCATGATTCATGATTCAAGATTCATGATTCATGATTCAATTCATGATTAATGATTCATGATTCAATTCATGATTCATGATTCAATTCATGATTCAATTAATGATTCATGATTCGATTCATGATTATTGATTCATGATTCATGATTCGATTCATGATTCATGATTTGAGTCATGATTCATGATTTAAGATTCAATTCATGATTCATGATTCAATTCATGATTCATGATTCATGATTCGATTCATGATTCATGATTCAATTCATGATTCATGATTCATGATTCAATTCATGATTCATTATTCAATTCATGATTAATGATTCATGATTCGATTCGTGATTCAATTCATGATTAATGATTCATGATTCGATTCGTGATTGAATTCATGATTCATGATTTGATTCATGATTCATGATTCAATTCATGATTAATGATTCATGATTCAATTCATGATTCATGATTCATAATTCAATTCATGATTCAATATATGATTCATGATTCATGATTCAATTTATGAATTATGATTCATGATTCATGATTCATGATTCAATTCATGATTCATGATTCATGATTCATGATTCAATTCATAATTCATGATTCATGATTCATGATTCAATTCATGATTTATGATTCATGATTCATGATTCATGATTCATGATTCATGATTCAATTCATGATTCATGATTCATGATTCAATTCATGTTTCATGATTCATGATTTATGATTCGATTCATGATTCATGATTCATGATTCATGATTCAATTCATGATTCATGATTCATGATTCATGATTCATGATTGAATTCATGATTCATGATTCATGATTCAATTCATGATTCATGATTCATGATTTATGATTCGATTCATGATTCATGATTCATGATTCAATTCATGATTCATGATTCATGATTTATGATTCGATTCATGATTCATGATTCATGATTCATGATTCAATTCATGATTCATGATTCAATTCATGATTTATGATTCATGATTCATGATTCATGATTCAATTCATGATTCATGATTCATGATTCAATTCATGATTCATGATTCATGATTCATGATTCATGATTCGATTCATGATTCATGATTCATGATTCAATTCATGATTCATGATTCAAGATTCATGATTCATGATTCGATTCATGATTCATGATTCAATTCATGATTAATGATTCATGATTCAATTCATGATTCATGATTCAATTCATGATTCAATTCATGATTCATGATTCGATTCATGATTCTTGATTCATGATTCATGATTCGATTCATGATTCATGATTCGATTCATGATTCATGATTCATGATTCAATTCATGATTCATGATTCAATTCATGATTCATGATTCATGATTCGATTCATGATTCATGATTCATGATTCAATTCATGATTCATGATTCATGATTCATGATTCAATTCATGATTCATGATTCATGATTCATGATTCAATTCATAATTCATGATTAATGATTCATGATTCAATTCATGATTTATGATTCATGATTCATGATTCATGATTCAATTCATGATTCATGATTCATGATTCGTTTCATGATTCATGATTCATGATTTATGATTCGATTCATGATTCATGATTCATGATTCGATTCATGATTCATGATTCATGATTCATGATTCAATTCATGATTTATGATTCAATTCATGATTCATTATTCAATTCATGATTCATGATTCATGATTGAATTCATGATTCATGATTCATGATTCATGAGTCAATTCATGATTCATGATTCATGATTCAATTTATGATTCATGATTCATGATTCATGATTCATGATTCGATTCATGATTCATGATTCATGATTCAATTTATGATTCATGATTCAATTCATGATTCATGATTCGTTTCATGATTCTTGATTCATGATTCATGATTCGATTCATGATTCATGATTTATGATTCAATTCATGATTCATGATTCATGATTCATGATTCAATTCATGATTTATGATTCATGATTCATGATTCATGATTCATGATTCAATTCATGATTCATGATTCATGATTCGTTTCATGATTCATGATTCATGATTTATGATTCGATTCATGATTCATGATTCATGATTCGATTCATGATTCATGATTCATGATTCATGATTCAATTCATGATTTATGATTCAATTCATGATTCATGATTCATGATTGAATTCATGATTCATGATTCATGATTCATGAGTCAATTCATGATTCATGATTCATGATTCAATTTATGATTCATGATTCATGATTCATGATTCATGATTCGATTCATGATTCATGATTCATGATTCAATTTATGATTCATGATTCAATTCATGATTCATGATTCGTTTCATGATTCTTGATTCATGATTCATGATTCGATTCATGATTCATGATTTATGATTCAATTCATGATTCATGATTCATGATTCAATTCATGATTCATGATTCATGATTCATGGTTCAATTCATAATTCATGATTAATGATTCATGACTCAATTCATGATTCATGATTCATGATTTATGATTCATGATTCATGATTCATGATTCATGATTCATGATTGAATTCATGATTCATGATTCATGATTCATGAGTCAATTCATGATTCATGATTCATGATTCAATTTATGATTCATGATTCATGATTCATGATTCGATTCATGATTCATGATTCATGATTCAATTTATGATTCATGATTCAATTCATGATTCATGATTCGTTTCATGATTCTTGATTCATGATTCATGATTCGATTCATGATTCATGATTCATGATTCAATTCATGATTCATGATTCATGATTCATGATTTATGATTCATGATTCAATTCATGATTCATGATTCATGATTCAATTCATAATTCATGATTAATGATTCATGATTCAATTCATGATTTATGATTCATGATTCATGATTCATGATTCAATTCATGATTCATGATTCATGATTCAATTCATGATTCATGATTCATGATTTAATTTATAATTCATGATTCAATTCATGATTCAATTCATGAATCATGATTCATGACTCAATTCATGATTCATGATTCATGGTTCAATTCATGATTCATGATTCAATTCATGATTCAATTCATGATTCATGATTCATGATTCAATTTATGATTCATTGATTCATGATTCATGATTCATGGTTCAATTCATGATTCATGATTCATGATTCAATTCATGATTCATGATTCAATTCATGATTCATGATTCATGATTCATGATTCATGATTCAATTCATGATTCATGATTCATGATTCATGATTCATGATTCAATTCATAATTCATGATTCATGATTCATGATTCAATTCATGATTTATGATTCATGATTCATGATTCATGATTCATGATTCATGATTCAATTCATGATTCATGATTCAATTCATGATTCATGATTCATGATTTATGATTCGATTCATGATTCATGATTCATGATTCAATTCATGATTCATGATTCAATTCATGATTTATGATTCATGATTCATGATTCAATTCATGATTCATGATTCATGATTCAATTCATGATTCATGATTCATGATTCATGATTCATGATTCGATTCATGATTCATGATTCATGATTCAATTCATGATTCATGATTCAAGATTCATGATTCATGATTCGATTCATGATTCATGATTCAATTCATGATTAATGATTCATGATTCAATTCATGATTCATGATTCAATTCATGATTCAATTAATGATTCATGATTCGATTCATGATTATTGATTCATGATTCATGATTCGATTCATGATTCATGATTTGAGTCATGATTCATGATTTAAGATTCAATTCATGATTCATGATTCAATTCATGATTCATGATTCATGATTCGATTCATGATTCATGATTCAATTCATGATTCATGATTCATGATTCAATTCATGATTCATAATTCAATTCATGATTAATGATTCATGATTCGATTCGTGATTGAATTCATGATTAATGATTCATGATTCGATTCGTGATTGAATTCATGATTCATGATTTGATTCATGATTCATGATTCAATTCATGATTAATGATTCATGATTCAATTCATGATTCAATGATTCATAATTCAATTCATGATTCAATTCATGATTCATGATTCATGATTCAATTTATGAATTATGATTCATGATTCATGATTCATGATTCAATTCATGATTCATGATTCATGATTCATGAGTCAATTCATGATTCATGATTCATGATTCAATTTATGATTCATGATTCATGATTCATGATTCGATTCATGATTCATGATTCATGATTCAATTTATGATTCATGATTCAATTCATGATTCATGATTCGTTTCATGATTCATGATTCATGATTCAATTCATGATTCATGATTCATGATTCATGATTTATGATTCATGATTCAATTCATGATTCATGATTCATGATTCAATTCATAATTCATGATTAATGATTCATGATTCAATTCATGATTTATGATTCATGATTCATGATTCATGATTCAATTCATGATTCATGATTCATGATTCAATTCATGATTCATGATTCATGATTTAATTTATAATTCATGATTCAATTCATGATTCAATTCATGAATCATGATTCATGACTCAATTCATGATTCATGATTCATGGTTCAATTCATGATTCATGATTCATGATTCAATTCATGATTCATGATTCAATTCATGATTCAATTCATGATTCATGATTCATGATTCAATTTATGATTCATGATTCATGATTCATGGTTCAATTCATGATTCATGATTCATGATTCAATTCATGATTCATGATTCAATTCATGATTCATGATTCATGATTCATGATTCATGATTCAATTCATGATTCATGATTCATGATTCATGATTCATGATTCAATTCATAATTCATGGTTCATGATTCATGATTCAATTCATGATTTATGATTCATGATTCATGATTCATGATTCATGATTCATGATTCAATTCATGATTCATGATTCAATTCATGATTCATGATTCATGATTTATGATTCGATTCATGATTCATGATTCATGATTCATGATTCATGATTCAATTCATGATTCATGATTCAATTCATGATTTATGATTCATGATTCATGATTCAATTCATGATTCATGATTCATGATTCAATTCATGATTCATGATTCATGATTCATGATTCATGATTCGATTCATGATTCATGATTCATGATTCAATTCATGATTCATGATTCAAGATTCATGATTCATGATTCGATTCATGATTCATGATTCAATTCATGATTAATGATTCATGATTCAATTCATGATTCATGATTCAATTCATGATTCAATTAATGATTCATGATTCGATTCATGATTATTGATTCATGATTCATGATTCGATTCATGATTCATGATTTGAGTCATGATTCATGATTTAAGATTCAATTCATGATTCATGATTCAATTCATGATTCATGATTCATGATTCGATTCATGATTCATGATTCAATTCATGATTCATGATTCATGATTCAATTCATGATTCATAATTCAATTCATGATTAATGATTCATGATTCGATTCGTGATTCAATTCATGATTAATGATTCATGATTCGATTCGTGATTGAATTCATGATTCATGATTTGATTCATGATTCATGATTCAATTCATGATTAATGATTCATGATTCAATTCATGATTCATGATTCATAATTCAATTCATGATTCAATTCATGATTCATGATTCATGATTCAATTTATGAATTATGATTCATGATTCATGATTCATGATTCAATTCATGATTCATGATTCATGATTCATGATTCAATTCATAATTCATGATTCATGATTCATGATTCAATTCATGATTTATGATTCATGATTCATGATTCATGATTCATGATTCAATTCATGATTCATGATTCATGATTCAATTCATGTTTCATGATTCATGATTTATGATTCGATTCATGATTCATGATTCATGATTCATGATTCAATTCATGATTCATGATTCATGATTCATGATTCATGATTCAATTCATGATTCATGATTCATGATTCATGATTCATGATTCAATTCATAATTCATGATTCATGATTCATGATTCAATTCATGATTTATGATTTATGATTCATGATTCATGATTCATGATTCATGATTCAATTCATGATTCATGATTCATGATTCAATTCATGATTCATGATTCATGATTTATGATTCGATTCATGATTCATGATTCATGATTCATGATTCAATTCATGATTCATGATTCAATTCATGATTTATGATTCATGATTCATGATTCATGATTCAATTCATGATTCATGATTCATGATTCAATTCATGATTCATGATTCAATTCATGATTCATGATTCATGATTCATGATTCATGATTCGATTCATGATTCATGATTCATGATTCAATTCATGATTCATGATTCAAGATTCATGATTCATGATTCGATTCATGATTCATGATTCAATTCATGATTAATGATTCATGATTCAATTCATGATTCATGATTCAATTCATGATTCAATTCATGATTCATGATTCGATTCATGATTCTTGATTCATGATTCATGATTCGATTCATGATTCAATATATGATTCAATTCATGATTCATGATTCGATTCATGATTCTTGATTCATGATTCATGATTCGATTCATGATTCATGATTCGATTCATGATTCATGATTCATGATTCAATTCATGATTCATGATTCAATTCATGATTCATGATTCATGATTCGATTCATGATTCATGATTCATGATTCAATTCATGATTCATGATTCATGATTCATGATTCAATTCATGATTCATGATTCATGATTCATGATTCAATTCATAATTCATGATTAATGATTCATGATTCAATTCATGATTTATGATTCATGATTCATGATTCATGATTCAATTCATGATTCATGATTCATGATTCGTTTCATGATTCATGATTCATGATTTATGATTCGATTCATGATTCATGATTCATGATTCGATTCATGATTCATGATTCATGATTCATGATTCAATTCATGATTTATGATTCAATTCATGATTCATGATTCAATTCATGATTCATGATTCATGATTGAATTCATGATTCATGATTCATGATTCATGAATCAATTCATGATTTATGATTCATGATTCATGATTCATGATTCATGATTCAATTCATGATTCATGATTCATGATTTGTTTCATGATTCATGATTCATGATTTATGATTCGATTCATGATTCATGATTCATGATTCGATTCATGATTCATGATTCATGATTCATGATTCAATTCATGATTTATGATTCAATTCATGATTCATGATTCAATTCATGATTCATGATTCAATTCATGATTCATGATTCAATTCATGATTCATGATTCATGATTGAATTCATGATTCATGATTCATGATTCATGAGTCAATTCATGATTCATGATTCATGATTCAATTTATGATTCATGATTCATGATTCATGATTCATGATTCGATTCATGATTCATGATTCATGATTCAATTTATGATTCATGATTCAATTCATGATTCATGATTCGTTTCATGATTCTTGATTCATGATTCATGATTCGATTCATAATTCATGATTAATGATTCATGACTCAATTCATGATTCATTATTCATGATTTATGATTCATGATTCATGATTCATGATTCATGATTCATGATTGAATTCATGATTCATGATTCATGATTCATGAGTCAATTCATGATTCATGATTCATGATTCAATTTATGATTCATGATTCATGATTCATGATTCGATTCATGATTCATGATTCATGATTCAATTTATGATTCATGATTCAATTCATGATTCATGATTCGTTTCATGATTCTTGATTCATGATTCATGATTCGATTCATGATTCATGATTCATGATTCAATTCATGATTCATGATTCATGATTCATGATTTATGATTCATGATTCAATTCATGATTCATGATTCATGATTCAATTCATAATTCATGATTAATGATTCATGATTCAATTCATGATTTATGATTCATGATTCATGATTCATGACTCAATTCATGATTCATGATTCATGGTTCAATTCATGATTCATGATTCATGATTCAATTCATGATTCATGATTCAATTCATGATTCAATTCATGATTCATGATTCATGATTCAATTTATGATTCATGATTCATGATTCATGATTCATGGTTCAATTCATGATTCATGATTCATGATTCAATTCATGATTCATGATTCAATTCATGATTCATGATTCATGATTCATGATTCAATTCATGATTCATGATTCATGATTCATGATTCATGATTCAATTCATAATTCATGATTCATGATTCATGATTCAATTCATGATTTATGATTCATGATTCATGATTCATGATTCATGATTCATGATTCAATTCATGATTCATGATTCAATTCATGATTCATGATTCATGATTTATGATTCGATTCATGATTCATGATTCATGATTCATGATTCATGATTCAATTCATGATTCATGATTCAATTCATGATTTATGATTCATGATTCATGATTCAATTCATGATTCATGATTCATGATTCAATTCATGATTCATGATTCATGATTCATGATTCATGATTCGATTCATGATTCATGATTCATGATTCAATTCATGATTCATGATTCAAGATTCATGATTCATGATTCGATTCATGATTCATGATTCAATTCATGATTAATGATTCATGATTCAATTCATGATTCATGATTCAATTCATGATTCAATTAATGATTCATGATTCGATTCATGATTATTGATTCATGATTCATGATTCGATTCATGATTCATGATTTGAGTCATGATTCATGATTTAAGATTCAATTCATGATTCATGATTCAATTCATGATTCATGATTCATGATTCGATTCATGATTCATGATTCAATTCATGATTCATGATTCATGATTCAATTCATGATTCATTATTCAATTCATGATTAATGATTCATGATTCGATTCGTGATTCAATTCATGATTAATGATTCATGATTCGATTCGTGATTGAATTCATGATTCATGATTTGATTCATGATTCATGATTCAATTCATGATTAATGATTCATGATTCAATTCATGATTCATGATTCATAATTCAATTCATGATTCAATTCATGATTCATGATTCATGATTCAATTTATGAATTATGATTCATGATTCATGATTCATGATTCAATTCATGATTCATGATTCATGATTCATGATTCAATTCATAATTCATGATTCATGATTCATGATTCAATTCATGATTTATGATTCATGATTCATGATTCATGATTCAATTCATGATTCATGATTCATGATTCAATTCATGTTTCATGATTCATGATTTATGATTCGATTCATGATTCATGATTCATGATTCATGATTCAATTCATGATTCATGATTCATGATTCATGATTCATGATTCAATTCATGATTCATGATTCATGATTCATGATTCATGATTCAATTCATAATTCATGATTCATGATTCATGATTCATGATTCATGATTCAATTCATGATTCATGATTCATGATTCAATTCATGATTCATGATTCATGATTTATGATTCGATTCAT
Organism: Mixophyes fleayi; assembly: GCF_038048845.1. NCBI lineage: Eukaryota > Metazoa > Chordata > Amphibia > Anura > Limnodynastidae > Mixophyes > Mixophyes fleayi. Next base: position 9,707 of record NW_027448183.1, read on the forward strand.
GATTCATGATTCATGATTCAATTCATGATTCATGATTCAATTCATGATTTATGATTCATGATTCATGATTCATGATTCAATTCATGATTCATGATTCATGATTCAATTCATGATTCATGATTCATGATTCATGATTCATGATTCGATTCATGATTCATGATTCATGATTCAATTCATGATTCATGATTCAAGATTTATGATTCATGATTCGATTCATGATTCATGATTCAATTCATGATTAATGATTCATGATTCAATTCATGATTCATGATTCAATTCATGATTCAATTCATGATTCATGATTCGATTCATGATTCTTGATTCATGATTCATGATTCGATTCATGATTCATGATTCGATTCATGATTCATGATTCATGATTCAATTCATGATTCATGATTCAATTCATGATTCATGATTCATGATTCGATTCATGATTCATGATTCATGATTCAATTCATGATTCATGATTCATGATTCAATTCATGATTCATGATTCATGATTCATGATTCAATTCATAATTCATGATTAATGATTCATGATTCAATTCATGATTTATGATTCATGATTCATGATTCATGATTCAATTCATGATTCATGATTCATGATTCGTTTCATGATTCATGATTCATGATTTATGATTCGATTCATGATTCATGATTCATGATTCGATTCATGATTCATGATTCATGATTCATGATTCAATTCATGATTTATGATTCAATTCATGATTCATGATTCAATTCATGATTCATGATTCATGATTGAATTCATGATTCATGATTCATGATTCATGAGTCAATTCATGATTCATGATTCATGATTCAATTTATGATTCATGATTCATGATTCATGATTCATGATTCGATTCATGATTCATGATTCATGATTCAATTTATGATTCATGATTCAATTCATGATTCATGATTCGTTTCATGATTCTTGATTCATGATTCATGATTCGATTCATGATTCATGATTTATGATTCAATTCATGATTCATGATTCATGATTCATGATTCAATTCATGATTTATGATTCATGATTCATGATTCAATTCATGATTCATGATTCATGATTCGTTTCATGATTCATGATTCATGATTTATGATTCGATTCATGATTCATGATTCATGATTCGATTCATGATTCATGATTCATGATTCATGATTCAATTCATGATTTATGATTCAATTCATGATTCATGATTCATGATTCAATTCATGATTCATGATTCATGATTGAATTCATGATTCATGATTCATGATTCATGAGTCAATTCATGATTCATGATTCATGATTCAATTTATGATTCATGATTCATGATTCATGATTCATGATTCGATTCATGATTCATGATTCATGATTCAATTTATGATTCATGATTCAATTCATGATTCATGATTCTTTTCTTGATTCATGATTCATGATTCAATTTATGATTCATGATTCAATTCATGATTCATGATTCGTTTCATGATTCTTGATTCATGATTCATGATTCGATTCATGATTCATGATTTATGATTCAATTCATGATTCATGATTCATGATTCATGATTCAATTCATGATTCATGATTCATGATTCATGATTCAATTCATAATTCATGATTAATGATTCATGACTCAATTCATGATTCATGATTCATGATTTATGATTCATGATTCATGATTCATGATTGAATTCATGATTCATGATTCATGATTCATGAGTCAATTCATGATTCATGATTCATGATTCAATTTATGATTCATGATTCATGATTCATGATTCGATTCATGATTCATGATTCATGATTCAATTTATGATTCATGATTCAATTCATGATTCATGATTCGTTTCATGATTCTTGATTCATGATTCATGATTCGATTCATGATTCATGATTCATGATTCAATTCATGATTCATGATTCATGATTCATGATTTATGATTCAATTCATAATTCATGATTAATGATTCATGATTCAATTCATGATTTATGATTCATGATTCATGATTCATGATTCAATTCATGATTCATGATTCAATTCATGATTCATGATTCATGATTTAATTTATAATTCATGATTCAATTCATGATTCAATTCATGAATCATGATTCATGACTCAATTCATGATTCATGATTCATGGTTCAATTCATGATTCATGATTCATGATTCAATTCATGATTCATGATTCAATTCATGATTCAATTCATGATTCATGATTCATGATTCAATTTATGATTCATGATTCATGATTCATGATTCATGGTTCAATTCATGATTCATGATTCATGATTCAATTCATGATTCATGATTCAATTCATGATTCAATTCATGATTCATGATTCATGATTCAATTTATGATTCATGATTCATGATTCATGATTCATGATTCAATTCATGATTCAATTAATGATTCATGATTCAATTCATGATTCATGATTCAATTCATGATTCATGATTCATGATTTAATTCATGATTCATGATTCAATTCATGATTCATGATTCATGATTCAATTCATGATTCTAGATTCATGATTCAATTCATGATTCATGATTTATGTTTCAATTCATGATTCAATTCATGATTCATGATTCATGATTCAATTTATGATTCATGATTCATGATTCATGATTCATGATTGAATTCATGATTCAATTCATGATTTATGATTGCTGAATTCAATTCATGATTCATGATTTATGATTTATGATTCAATTCATGATTCAATTCATGATTCATGATTCAATTCATGATTCATGATTAAATTCATGATTCATGATTCAATTCATGATTCATGATTCGATTTATGAATCATGATTCATGATTCAATTCATGATTCATGAATCATGATTCAATTCATGATTCATGATTCAGGATTCAATTCATGATTCAATTTATGATTTATGATCCATGATTCATAATTTAATTCATGATTCAATTTATGATTCATGATTCAATTCATGATTCAATTCATGATTCATGATTCATGATTCAATTCATGATTCATCATTAAATTCATGATTCATGATTCGATTCATGATTCATGATGCATGATTCAATTCATGATTCATGATTCATGATTCATGATTCAATTCATGATTCATGATTCAATTCATGGTTCATAATTCATGATTCATGATTCAATTCATGACTCATGATTCAATTCATGATTTGAATCCTGATTCAATTCATGATTCGAATCCTGATTCAATTCATGATTCATGATTCAATTCATGATTCATGATTCATGATTCAATTCATGATTCATGATTCATGATTCATAATTCAATTCATGATTCATGATTCATGATTCATGATTCATGATTCATGATTCAATTCATGATTCATGATTAAATTTATGATTCATGATTCATGATTCAATTCATGATTCATGATTCGTTTCATGATTCTTGATTCATGATTCATGATTCGATTCATGATTCATGATTCAATTCATGATTCATGATTCATGATTCATGATTCATGATTCAATTCATGATTCATGATTCATGATTCATGATTCAATTCATAATTCATGATTCATGATTCATGATTCAATTCATGATTTATGATTCATGATTCATGATTCATGATTCATGATTCATGATTCAATTCATGATTCATGATTCATGATTCAATTCATGATTCATGATTCATGATTTATGATTCGATTCATGATTCATGATTCATGATTCATGATTCAATTCATGATTCATGATTCAATTCATGATTTATGATTCATGATTCATGATTCATGATTCAATTCATGATTCATGATTCATGATTCAATTCATGATTCATGATTCATGATTCATGATTCGATTCATGATTCATGATTCATGATTCAATTCATGATTCATGATTCAAGATTCATGATTCATGATTCGATTCATGATTCATGATTCAATTCATGATTAATGATTCATGATTCAATTCATGATTCATGATTCAATTCATGATTCAATTCATGATTCATGATTCGATTCATGATTCTTGATTCATGATTCATGATTCGATTCATGATTCATGATTCGATTCATGATTCATGATTCATGATTCAATTCATGATTCATGATTCAATTCATGATTCATGATTCAATTCATGATTCATGATTCATGATTCGATTCATGATTCATGATTCATGATTCAATTCATGATTCATGATTCATGATTCAATTCATGATTCATTATTCAATTCATGATTAATGATTCATGATTCGATTCGTGATTCAATTCATGATTAATGATTCATGATTCGATTCGTGATTCAATTCATGATTCATGATTTGATTCATGATTCATGATTCAATTCATGATTAATGATTCATGATTCAATTCATGATTCATGATTCATGATTCAATTCATGATTCAATTCATGATTCATGATTCATGATTCAATTTATGAATTATGATTCATGATTCATGATTCATTATTCAATTCATGATTCAATTCATGATTCATGATTCAATTCATGATTCATGATTCATGATTTATAAATAAATTCATGATTCAATTAATGATTCATGATTCATGATTCAATTCATGATTCATGATTTAATTCATGATTCATGATTCAATTCATGATTCATGATTCGATTCATGATTCATGATTCGATTCATGATTCATGATTCAGGATTAAATTCATGATTCATGATTCAATTAATGATTCATGGTTCATGATTTATAAATAAATTCATGACTCAATTAATGATTCATGATTCATGATTTAATTCATGATTCATGATTTAATTCATGATTCATGATTCAATTCATGATTCATGATTCGATTCATGATTCATGATTCAATTCATGATTCATGATTCAGGATTCAATTCATGATTCAATTTATGATTCATGATTCATGATTCAGGATTCAATTCATGATTCAATTTATGATTCATGATTCATGATTCATAATTTAATTCATGATTCAATTTATGATTCATGATTCAATTCATGATTCATGATTCAATTCATGATTCATGATTAAATTCATGATTCATGATTCGATTCATGATTCATGATGCATGATTGAATTCATGATTCATGATTCATGATTCATGATTCATGATTCAATTCATGATTCATGATTCAATTCATGACTCATGATTCAATTCATGATTTGAATCCTGATTCAATTCATGATTCGAATCCTGATTCAATTCATGATTCATGATTCAATTCATGATTCATGATTCAATTCATGATTCATGATTCATGATTCAATTCATGATTCATGATTCATGATTCATGATTCGATTCATGATTCATGATTCAATTTATGATTCATGATTCATGATTCAATTCATGATTCATGATTCGTTTCATGATTCTTGATTCATGATTCATGATTCGATTCATGATTCATGATTTAATTCATGATTCATGATTCATGATTCATGATTCATGATTCAATTCATGATTCATGATTCATGATTCAATTCATGAATTATGATTCATGATTCAGGATTAAATTCATGATTCATGATTCAATTAATGATTCATGATTCATGATTTATAAATAAATTCATGACTCAATTAATGATTCATGATTCATGATTTAATTCATGATTCATGATTTAATTCATGATTCATGATTCAATTCATGATTCATGATTCGATTCATGATTCATGATTCAATTCATGATTCAGGATTCAGGATTCAATTCATGATTCAATTTATGATTCATGATTCATGATTCATAATTTAATTCATGATTCAATTTATGATTCATGATTCAATTCATGATTCAATTCATGATTCATGATTCATGATTCAATTCATGATTCATGATTCAATTCATGATTCATGATTAAATTCATGATTCATGATTCGATTCATGATTCAATTCATGATTCATGATTCAATTTATGAATTATGATTCATGATTCATGATTCATGATTCAATTCATGATTCAATTCATGATTCATGATTCAATTAATGATTCATGATTCATGATTTATAAATAAATTCATGATTCAATTAATGATTCATGATTCATGATTCAATTCATGATTCATGATTTAATTCATGATTCATGATTCAATTCATGATTCATGATTCGATTCATGATTCATGATTCGATTCATGATTCATGATTCAGGATTAAATTCATGATTCATGATTCAATTAATGATTCATGGTTCATGATTTATAAATAAATTCATGACTCAATTAATGATTCATGATTCATGATTTAATTCATGATTTATGATTTAATTCATGATTCATGATTCAATTCATGATTCATGATTCGATTCATGATTCATGATTCAATTCATGATTCATGATTCAGGATTCAATTCATGATTCAATTTATGATTCATGATTCATGATTCATAATTTAATTCATGATTCAATTTATGATTCATGATTCAATTCATGATTCAATTCATGATTCATGATTCATGATTCAATTCATGATTCATGATTCAATTCATGATTCATGATTAAATTCATGATTCATGATTCGATTCATGATTCATGATGCATGATTCAATTCATGATTCATGATTCATGATTCATGATTCATGATTCAATTCATGATTCATGATTCAATTCATGACTCATGATTCAATTCATGATTTGAATCCTGATTCAATTCATGATTCGAATCCTGATTCAATTCATGATTCATGATTCAATTCATGATTCATGATTCAATTCATGATTCATGATTCATGATTCATGATTCAATTCATGATTCATGATTCATGATTCGATTCATGATTCATGATTCAATTTATGATTCATGATTCATGATTCAATTCATGATTCATGATTCGTTTCATGATTCTTGATTCATGATTCATGATTCGATTCATGATTCATGATTTAATTCATGATTCATGATTCATGATTCATGATTCATAATTCATGATTCAATTCATGATTCATGATTCATGATTCAATTCATGAATTATGATTCATGATTCATGATTCAGGATTAAATTCTTGATTCATGATTCAATTAATGATTCATGATTCATGATTTATAAATAAATTCATGACTCAATTAATGATTCATGATTCATGATTTAATTCATGATTCATGATTTAATTCATGATTCATGATTCAATTCATGATTCATGATTCGATTCATGTTTCATGATTCAATTCATGATTCAGGATTCAGGATTCAATTCATGATTCAATTTATGATTCATGATTCATGATTCATAATTTAATTCATGATTCAATTTATGATTCATGATTCAATTCATGATTCAATTCATGATTCATGATTCATGATTCAATTCATGATTCATGATTCAATTCATGATTCATGATTAAATTCATGATTCATGATTCGATTCATGATTCATGATGCATGATTGAATTCATGATTCATGATTCATGATTCATGATTCATGATTCAATTCATGATTCATGATTCAATTCATGACTCATGATTCAATTCATGATTTGAATCCTGATTCAATTCATGATTCGAATCCTGATTCAATTCATGATTCATGATTCAATTCATGATTCATGATTCAATTCATGATTCATGATTCATGATTCATGATTCGATTCATGATTCATGATTCAATTTATGATTCATGATTCATGATTCAATTCATGATTCATGATTCGTTTCATGATTCTTGATTCATGATTCATGATTCGATTCATGATTCATGATTCAATTCATGATTCATGATTCATGATTCATGATTCATGATTCATGATTCAATTCATGATTCATGATTAATGATTCATGATTCAATTCATGATTTATGATTCATGATTAAATTCATGATTCATGATTCATGATTCATGATTCGATTCATGATTCATGATTCATGATTCAATTCATGATTCATGTTTCAAGATTCATGATTCATGATTCGATTCATGATTCATGATTTAATTCATGATTAATGATTCATGATTCAATTCATGATTCATGATTCAATTCATGATTCAATCATGATTCATGATTCGATTCATGATTCTTGATTCATGATTCATGATTCGATTCATGATTCATGATTCGATTCATGATTCATGATTCATGATTCAATTCATGATTCATGATTCAATTCATGATTCATGATTCATGATTCGATTCATGATTCATGATTCATGATTCAATTCATGATTCATGATTCATGATTCAATTCATGATTCAAGATTCATGATTCGATTCATGATTCATGATTCGATTCATGATTCATGATTCAATTCATGATTCATGATTCATGATTCAATTCATGATTCAATTCATGATTCATGATTCGATTCATGATTCATGATTCAATTCATGATTCATGATTCATGATTCAATTCATGATTCATGATTCATGATTCAATTCATGATTCATGATTCATGATTCAATTCATGATTCATGATTCATGATTCAATTCATGATTCAATTCATGATTCATGATTCATGATTCAATTTATGATTCGTGATTCATGATTCATGATTGAATTCATGATTCAATTCATGATTTATGATTGCTGAATTCAATTCATGATTCATGATTTATGATTTATGATTCAATTCATGATTCAATTCATGATTCATGATTCAATTCATGATTCATGATTCATGATTCAATTCATGATTCATGATTCGATTCATGAATCATGATTCATGATTCAATTCATAATTCACGAATCATGATTCAATTCATGATTCATGATTCATGATTCAATTCATGATTCAATTTATGATTCATGATTCAATTCATGATTCATGATTCAATTCATGATTCATGATTAAATTATGATTCATGATTCGATTCATGATTCATGATGCATGATTCAATTCATGATTCATGATTCATGATTCATGATTCATGATTCAATTCATGATTCATGATTCAATTCATGATTCATAATTCATGATTCATGATTCAATTCATGACTCATGATTCAATTCATGATTTGAATCCTGATTCAATTCATGATTCGAATCCTGATTCAATTCATGATTCATGATTCAATTCATGATTCATGATTCATGATTCAATTCATGATTCATGATTCATGATTCATGATTCATGATTCAATTCATGATTCATGATTCATGATTCATGATTCATGATTCGATTCATGATTCATGATTCAATTTATGATTCATGATTCATGATTCAATTCATGATTCATGATTCGTTTCATGATTCTTTATTCATGATTCATGATTCGATTCATGATTCATGATTCAATTCATGATTCATGATTCATGATTCATGATTCATGATTCATGATTCATGATTCATGATTCAATTCATGATTCATGATTAATGATTCATGATCCAATTCATGATTTATGATTCATGATTAAATTCATGATTCATGATTCATGATTCAATTCATGATTCATGATTCATGATTCATGATTCATGATTCGATTCATGATTCATGATTCATGATTCAATTCATGATTCATGTTTCAAGATTCATGATTCATGATTCGATTCATGATTCATGATTCAATTCATGATTAATGATTCATGATTCAATGCATGATTCATGATTCAATTCATGATTCAATTCATGATTCATGATTCGATTCATGATTCTTGATTCATGATTCATGATTCGATTCATGATTCATGATTCGATTCATGATTCATGATTCATGATTCAATTCATGATTCATGATTCAATTCATGATTCATGATTCATGATTCGATTCATGATTCATGATTCATGATTCAATTCATGATTCATGATTCATGATTCAATTCATGATTCAAGATTCATGATTCGATTCATGATTCATGATTCGATTCATGATTCATGATTCAATTCATGATTCATGATTCATGATTCAATTCATGATTCAATTCATGATTCATGATTCGATTCATGATTCATGATTCAATTCATAATTCATGATTCATGATTCAATTCATGATTCATGATTCATGATTCAATTCATGATTCATGATTCATGATTCAATTCATGATTCATGATTCATGATTCAATTCATGATTCAATTCATGATTCATGATTCATGATTCAATTTATGATTCGTGATTCATGATTCATGATTGAATTCATGATTCAATTCATGATTTATGATTGCTGAATTCAATTCATGATTCATGATTTATGATTTATGATTCAATTCATGATTCAATTCATGATTCATGATTCAATTCATGATTCATGATTCATGATTCAATTCATGATTCATGATTCGATTCATGAATCATGATTCATGATTCAATTCATAATTCACGAATCATGATTCAATTCATGATTCATGATTCATGATTCAATTCATGATTCAATTCATGATTCATGATTCAATTCATGATTCATGATTCAATTCATGATTCATGATTAAATTATGATTCATGATTCGATTCATGATTCATGATGCATGATTCAATTCATGATTCATGATTCATGATTCATGATTCATGATTCAATTCATGATTCATGATTCAATTCATGATTCATAATTCATGATTCATGATTCAATTCATGACTCATGATTCAATTCATGATTTGAATCCTGATTCAATTCATGATTCGAATCCTGATTCAATTCATGATTCATGATTCAATTCATGATTCATGATTCATGATTCAATTCATGATTCATGATTCATGATTCATGATTCATGATTCAATTCATGATTCATGATTCATGATTCATGATTCATGATTCGATTCATGATTCATGATTCAATTTATGATTCATGATTCATGATTCAATTCATGATTCATGATTCGTTTCATGATTCTTTATTCATGATTCATGATTCGATTCATGATTCATGATTCATGATTCAATTCATGATTCATGATTCATGATTCATGATTCAATTCATGATTCATGATTCATGATTCATGATTCAATTCATAATTCATGATTAATGATTCATGATTCAATTTATGATTCATGATTCATGATTCAATTCATGATTCATGATTCGTTTCATGATTCTTGATTCATGATTCATGATTCGATTCATGATTCATATTTCAATTCATGATTCATGATTCATGATTCATGATTCAATTCATGATTCATGATTAATGATTCATGATTCAATTCATGATTTATGATTCATGATTCATGATTCATGATTCATGATTCAATTCATGATTCATGATTCATGATTCAATTCATGATCATGATTCATGATTCATGATTCGATTCATGATTCATGATTCATGATTCAATTCATGATTCATGATTCAAGATTCATGATTCATAATTCGATTCATGATTCATGATTCAATTCATGATTAATGATTCATGATTCAATTCATGATTCATGATTCAATTCATGATTCAATTCATGATTCATGATTCGATTCATGATTCTTGATTCATGATTCATGATTCGATTCATGATTCATGATTCGATTCATGATTCATGATTCATGATTCAATTCATGATTCATGATTCAATTCATGATTCATGATTCATGATTCGATTCATGATTCATGATTCATGATTCAATTCATGATTCAAGATTCATGATTCGATTCATGATTCATGATTCGATTCATGATTCATGATTCAATTCATGATTCATGATTCATGATTCAATCATGATTCAATTCATGATTCATGATTCGATTCATGATTCATGATTCAATTCATGATTCATGATTCATGATTCAATTCATGATTCATGATTCATGATTCAATTCATGATTCATGATTCATGATTCAATTCATGATTCATGATTCAATTCATGATTCAATTCATGATTCATGATTAATGATTCAATTTATGATTCGTGATTCATGATTCATGATTCATGATTGAATTCATGATTCAATTCATGATTTATGATTGCTGAATTCAATTCATGATTCATGATTTATGATTTATGATTCAATTCATGATTCAATTCATGATTCATGATTCAATTCATGATTCATGATTCATGATTCAATTCATGATTCATGATTCGATTCATGAATCATGATTCATGATTCAATTCATGATTCACGAATCATGATTCAATTCATGATTCACGAATCATGATTCAATTCATGATTCATGATTTATGATTCAATTCATGATTCATGATTCGTTTCATGATTCTTGATTCATGATTCGATTCATGATTCATATTTCAATTCATGATTCATGATTCATGATTCATGATTCATGATTCAATTCATGATTCATGATTAATGATTCATGATTCAATTCATGATTTATGATTCATGATTCATGATTCATGATTCATGATTCAATTCATGATTCATGATTCAATTCATGATCATGATTCATGATTCATGATTCGATTCATGATTCATGATTCATGATTCAATTCATGATTCATGATTCAAGATTCATGATTCATGATTCGATTCATGATTCATGATTCAATTCATGATTAATGATTCATGATTCAATTCATGATTCATGATTCAATTCATGATTCAATTCATGATTCATGATTCGATTCATGATTCTTGATTCATGATTCATGATTCGATTCATGATTCATGATTCGATTCATGATTCATGATTCATGATTCAATTCATGATTCATGATTCAATTCATGATTCATGATTCATGATTCGATTCATGATTCATGATTCATGATTCAATTCATGATTCAAGATTCATGATTCGATTCATGATTCATGATTCGATTCATGATTCATGATTCAATTCATGATTCATGATTCATGATTCAATTCATGATTCAATTCATGATTCATGATTCGATTCATGATTCATGATTCAATTCATGATTCATGATTCATGATTCAATTCATGATTCATGAATCATGAATCATGAATCATGAATTGAATCATGCATCATGAATCATGAATCGAATCATGAATCATAATTTAATCATGAATCATGAATTGAATCATGAATCATGAATTGAATCATGAATCATGAATTGAATCATGAATTGAATCATGAATCATGAATCATGAATTGAATCATGATTCGTGAATCATGAATTGAATCATGAATCATGATTCATGAATCGAATCATGAATCATGAATTGAATCATGAATCATGAATCATGAATTGAATCATGAATCATGAATTGAATCATGAATTGAATCATAAATCATAAATCATGAATCATGAATTGAATTCAGCAATCATAAATCATGAATTGAATCATGAATTCATGATTCATGATTCATGATTCATGATTCAATTCATGATTTATGATTCAATTCATGATTCATGATTCATGATTCAATTCATGATTCATGATTCATGATTGAATTCATGATTCATGATTCATGAGTCAATTCATGATTCATGATTCATGATTCAATTTATGATTCATGATTCATGATTCATGATTCATGATTCGATTCATGATTCATGATTCATGATTCAATTTATGATTCATGATTCAATTCATGATTCATGATTCGTTTCATGATTCTTGATTCATGATTCATGATTCGATTCATGATTCATGATTTATGATTCAATTCATGATTCATGATTCATGATTCATGATTCAATTCATGATTCATGATTCATGATTCAATTCATAATTCATGATTAATGATTCATGATTCAATTCATGATTCATGATTCATGATTAATGATTCATGATTCATGATTCATGATTGAATTCATGATTCATGATTCATGATTCAATTTATGATTCATGATTCAATTCATGATTCATGATTCGTTTCATGATTCTTGATTCATGATTCATGATTCGATTCATGATTCATGATTCATGATTCAATTCATGATTCATGATTTATGATTTATGATTCATGATTCAATTCATGATTCATGATTCATAATTCATGATTCAATTCATAATTCATGATTAATGATTCATGATTCAATTCATGATTTATGATTCATGATTCATGATTCAATTCATGATTCATGATTCATGATTCAATTCATGATTCATGATTCATGATTTAAATTTATAATTCATGATTCAATTCATGATTCAATTCATGAATCATGATTCATGATTCAATTCATGATTCATGATTCATGGTTCAATTCATGATTCATGATTCATGATTCAATTCATGATTCATGATTCAATTCATGATTCAATTCATGATTCATGATTCAATTTATGATTCATGATTCATGATTCATGATTCATGAATCATGATTCAATTCATGATTCAATTCATGATTCATGATTCAATTCATGATTCATGATTCAATTCATGATTCATGATTTAATTCATGATTCATGATTCGATTCATGAATCATGATTCATGATTGAATTCATGATTCATGATTCATGATTCAATTCATGATTCATGATTCATGATTCGATTCATGATTCATGATTCAATTCATGATTCATTTTATGATTCATGATTCATGATTCATGATTCATGATTCAATTCATGATTCATGATTCAATTCATGATTAATAATTCATGATTCATGATTCAATTCATGATTCATGATTCAATTCATGATTTGAATCCTGATTCAATTCATGATTCATGATTCATGATTCATGATTCATGATTCGATTCATGATTCATGATTCAATTTATGATTCATGATTCATGATTCAATTCATGATTCATGATTCGTTTCATGATTCTTGATTCATGATTCATGATTCGATTCATGATTCATGATTCAATTCATGATTCATGATTCATGATTCATGATTCAATTCATGATTCATGATTCATGATTTAATTCATAATTCATGATTAATGATTCATGATTCAATTCATAATTCATGATTAATGATTCATAATTCAATCTGATTTATGATTCATGATTCATGATTCATGATTCATGATTCAATTCATGATTCATGATTCATGATTCAATTCATGATTCATGATTTATGATTCGATTCATGATTCATGATTCATGATTCATGATTCAATTCATGATTTATGATTCAATTCATGATTCATGATTCATGATTCATGATTGAATGCATGATTCATGATTCATGATTGAATTCATGATTCATGATTCATGAGTCAATTCATGATTCATGATTCAATTTATGATTCATGATTCATAATTCATGATTCATGATTCGATTCATGATTCATGATTCATGATTCAATTTATGATTCATGATTCAATTCATGATTCATGATTCGTTTCATGATTCTTGATTCATGATTCGATTCATGATTCATGATTCATGATTCAATTCATGATTCATGATTCATGATTCATGATTCATGATTCAATTCATGATTCATAATTCATGATTCATGATTCAATTCATAATTCATGATTAATGATTCATGATTCAATTCATGATTCATGATTCATGATTCATGATTCAATTCATGATTCATGATTCAATTCATGATTCATGATTCATGATTCATGAGTCAATTCATGATTCATGATTCATGATTCAATTTATGATTCATGATTCATGATTCATGATTCATGATTCGATTCATGATTCATGATTCATGATTCAATTTATGATTCATGATTCAATTCATGATTCATGATTCGTTTTATGATTCTTGATTCATGATTCATGATTCGATTCATGATTCATGATTCATGATTCAATTCATGATTCATGATTCATGATTCATGATTCATGATTCAATTCATGATTCATGATTCATGATTCATGATTCATGATTCAATTCATAATTCATGATCAATGATTCATGATTCAATTCATGATTTATGATTTATGATTCATGATTCATGATTCAATTCATGATTCATGATTCAATTCATGATTCGAATCCTGATTCAATTCAAGATTCGAATCCTGATTCAATTCATGATTAATGATTCATGATTCAATTCATGATTCATGATTCATGATTCATGATTCAATTCATGATTCATGATTCATGATTCAAATTATGATTCATGATTCATGATTCATGATTCATGATTCGATTCATGATTCATGATTCATGATTCAATTTATGATTCATGTTTCATGATTCAATTCATGATTCATGCTTCGTTTCATGATTCTTGATTCATGATTCATGATTCGTTTCATGATTCTTGATTCATGATTCAATTCATGATTTATGATTCATGATTCAATTCATGATTCATGATTCATGATTCAATTCATGATTCATGATTCGATTCATGAATCATGATTCATGATTCAATTCATGATTCACGAATCATGATTCAATTCATGATTCATGATTCATGATTCAATTCATGATTCATGATTCGTTTCATGATTCTTGATTCATGATTCATGATTCGATTCATGATTCATATTTCAATTCATGATTCATGATTCATGATTCATGATTCATGATTCAATTCATGATTCATGATTAATGATTCATGATTCAATTCATGATTTATGATTCATGATTCATGATTCATGATTCATGATTCAATTCATGATTCATGATTCAATTCATGATCATGATTCATGATTCATGATTCATGATTCGATTCATGATTCATGATTCATGATTCAATTCATGATTCATGATTCAAGATTCATGATTCATGATTCGATTCATGATTCATGATTCAATTCATGATTAATGATTCATGATTCAATTCATGATTCATGATTCAATTCATGATTCAATTCATGATTCATGATTCGATTCATGATTCTTGATTCATGATTCATGATTCGATTCATGATTCATGATTCGATTCATGATTCATGATTCATGATTCAATTCATGATTCATGATTCAATTCATGATTCATGATTCATGATTCGATTCATGATTCATGATTCATGATTCAATTCATGATTCAAGATTCATGATTCGATTCATAATTCATGATTCGATTCATGATTCATGATTCAATTCATGATTCATGATTCATGATTCAATTCATGATTCAATTCATGATTCATGATTCGATTCATGATTCATGATTCAATTCATGATTCATGATTCATGATTCAATTCATGATTCATGATTCATGATTCAATTCATGATTCATGATTCATGATTCAATTCATGATTCATGATTCAATTCATGATTCAATTCATGATTCATGATTAATGATTCAATTTATGATTCGTGATTCATGATTCATGATTCATGATTGAATTCATGATTCAATTCATGATTTATGATTGCTGAATTCAATTCATGATTCATGATTTATGATTCAATTCATGATTCAATTCATGATTCATGATTCAATTCATGATTCATGATTCATGATTCAATTCATGATTCATGATTTATGATTCAATTCATGATTCAATTCATGATTCATGATTCAATTCATGATTCATGATTCATGATTCAATTCATGATTCATGATTCGATTCATGAATCATGATTCATGATTCAATTCATGATTCACGAATCATGATTCAATTCATGATTCATGATTCATGATTCAATTCATGATTCAATTCATGATTCATGATTCAATTCATGATTCATGATTCAATTCATGATTCATGATTAAATTATGATTCATGATTCGATTCATGATTCATGATGCATGATTCAATTCATGATTCATGATTCATGATTCATGATTCATGATTCAATTCATGATTCATGATTCAATTCATGATTCATAATTCATGATTCATGATTCAATTCATGACTCATGATTCAATTCATGATCTGAATCCTGATTCAATTCATGATTCGAATCCTGATTCAATTCATGATTCATGATTCAATTCATGATTCATGATTCATGATTCAATTCATGATTCATGATTCATGATTCATGATTCATGATTCAATTCATGATTCATGATTCATGATTCATGATTCATGATTCGATTCATGATTCATGATTCAACTTATGATTCATTATTCATGATTCAATTCATGATTCATGATTCGTTTCATGATTCTTTATTCATGATTCATGATTCGATTCGTGATTCATGATTCATGATTCAATTCATGATTCATGATTCATGATTCATGATTCAATTCATGATTCATGATTCATAATTCATGATTCAATTCATAATTCATGATTAATGATTCATGATTCAATTCATGATTTATGATTCATGATTCATGATTCATGATTCATGATTCAATTCATGATTCATGATTCATGATTCGTTTCATGATTCATGATTCATGATTTATGATTCGATTCATGATTCATGATTCATGATTCAATTCATGATTCATGATTCATGATTCATGATTCATGATTCAATTCATGATTCATGATTCATGATTCATGATTCGATTCATGATTCATGATTCAATTCATGATTCATGATTCATGATTCGATTCATGATTCATGATTCATGATTCAATTCATGATTCAAGATTCATGATTCGATTCATGATTCATGATTCGATTCATGATTCATGATTCAATTCATGATTCATGATTCATGATTCGTTTCATGATTCATGATTCATGATTTATGATTCGATTCATGATTCATGATTCATGATTCAATTCATGATTCATGATTCATGATTCATGATTCATGATTCAATTCATGATTCATGATTCATGATTCATGATTCAATTCATGATTCATGATTCAATTCATGATTCATGATTCATGATTCGATTCATGATTCATGATTCATGATTCAATTCATGATTCAAGATTCATGATTCGATTCATGATTCATGATTCGATTCATGATTCATGATTCAATTCATGATTCATGATTCATGATTCAATTCATGATTCAATTCATGATTCATGATTCGATTCATGATTCATGATTCAATTCATGATTCATGATTCATGATTCAATTCATGATTCATGATTCATGATTCAATTCATGATTCATGATTCATGATTCAATTCATGATTCATGATTCAATTCATGATTCAATTCATGATTCATGATTAATGATTCAATTTATGATTCGTGATTCATGATTCATGATTCATGATTGAATTCATGATTCAATTCATGATTTATGATTGCTGAATTCAATTCATGATTCATGATTTATGATTTATGATTCAATTCATGATTCAATTCATGATTCATGATTCAATTCATGATTCATGATTCATGATTCAATTCATGATTCATGATTCGATTCATGATTCATGATTCAATTCATAATTCATGATTAATGATTCATGATTCAATTTATGATTCATGATTCATGATTCAATTCATGATTCATGATTTGTTTCATGATTCTTGATTCATGATTCATGATTCGATTCATGATTCATATTTCAATTCATGATTCATGATTCATGATTCATGATTCATGATTCAATTCATGATTCATGATTAATGATTCATGATTCAATTCATGATTTATGATTCATGATTCATGATTCATGATTCATGATTCAATTCATGATTCATGATTCATGATTCAATTCATGATCATGATTCATGATTCATGATTCGATTCATGATTCATGATTCATGATTCAATTCATGATTCATGATTCAAGATTCATGATTCATGATTCGATTCATGATTCATGATTCAATTCATGATTAATGATTCATGATTCAATTCATGATTCATGATTCAATTCATGATTCAATTCATGATTCATGATTCGATTCATGATTCTTGATTCATGATTCATGATTCGATTCATGATTCGATTCATGATTCATGATTCATGATTCAATTCATGATTCATGATTCAATTCATGATTCATGATTCATGATTCGATTCATGATTCATGATTCATGATTCAATTCATGATTCAAGATTCATGATTCGATTCATGATTCATGATTCGATTCATGATTCATGATTCAATTCATGATTCATGATTCATGATTCAATTCATGATTCAATTCATGATTCATGATTCGATTCATGATTCATGATTCAATTCATGATTCATGATTCAATTCATGATTCATGATTCAATTCATGATTCAATTCATGATTCATGATTAATGATTCAATTTATGATTCGTGATTCATGATTCATGATTCATGATTGAATTCATGATTCAATTCATGATTTATGATTGCTGAATTCAATTCATGATTCATGATTTATGATTTATGATTCAATTCATGATTCAATTCATGATTCATGATTCAATTCATGATTCATGATTCATGATTCAATTCATGATTCATGATTCGATTCATGAATCATGATTCATGATTCAATTCATGATTCACGAATCATGATTCAATTCATGATTCATGATTCATGATTCAATTCATGATTCAATTCATGATTCATGATTCAATTCATGATTCATGATTCAATTCATGATTCATGATTAAATTATGATTCATGATTCAATTCATGATTCATGATTCATGATTCATGATTCATGATTCAATTCATGATTCATGATTCAATTCATGATTCATAATTCATGATTCATGATTCAATTCATGACTCATGATTCAATTCATGATCTGAATCCTGATTCAATTCATGATTCGAATCCTGATTCAATTCATGATTCATGATTCAATTCATGATTCATGATTCATGATTCAATTCATGATTCATGATTCATGATTCATGATTCATGATTCAATTCATGATTCATGATTCATGATTCATGATTCATGATTCGATTCATGATTCATGATTCAACTTATGATTCATTATTCATGATTCAATTCATGATTCATGATTCGTTTCATGATTCTTTATTCATGATTCATGATTCGATTCATGATTCATGATTCATGATTCAATTCATGATTCATGATTCATGATTCATGATTCAATTCATGATTCATAATTCATGATTCAATTCATAATTCATGATTAATGATTCATGATTCAATTCATGATTTATGATTCATGATTCATGATTCATGATTCATGATTCAATTCATGATTCATGATTCATGATTCGTTTCATGATTCATGATTCATGATTTATGATTCGATTCATGATTCATGATTCATGATTCAATTCATGATTCATGATTCATGATTCATGATTCATGATTCAATTCATGATTCATGATTCATGATTCATGATTCGATTCATGATTCATGATTCAATTTATGATTCATGATTCATGATTCAATTCATGATTCATGATTCGTTTCATGATTCTTGATTCATGATTCGATTCATGATTCATGATTCAATTCATGATTCATGATTCATGATTCATGATTCAATTCATGATTCATGATTAATGATTCATGATTCAATTCATGATTTATGATTCATGATTCATGATTCATGATTCATGATTCATGATTCAATTCATGATTCATGATTCATGATTCAATTCATGATTCATGATTCATGATTCATGATTCATGATTCGATTCATGATTCATGATTCATGATTCAATTCATGATTCATGATTCAAGATTCATGATTCATGATTCCATTCATGATTCATGATTCAATTCATGATTAATGATTCATGATTCAATTCATGATTCATGATTCAATTCATGATTCAATTCATGATTCATGATTCGATTCATGATTCTTGATTCATGATTCATGATTCGATTCATGATTCATGATTCGATTCATGATTCATGATTCATGATTCAATTCATGATTCATGATTCAATTCATGATTCATGATTCATGATTCGATTCATGATTCATGATTCATGATTCAATTCATGATTCATGATTCATGATTCAATTCATGATTCAAGATTCATGATTCAATTCATGATTCATGATTCAATTCATGATTCATGATTCATGATTCGATTCATGATTCAATTCATGATTCATGATTCGATTCATGATTCATGATTCAATTCATGATTCATGATTCATGATTCAATTCATGATTCATGATTCATGATTCAATTCATGATTCATGATTCATGATTCAATTCATGATTCATGATTCATGATTCAATTCATGATTCATGATTCATGATTCAATTCATGATTCAATTCATGATTCATGATTCATGATTCAATTTATGATTCGTGATTCATGATTCATGATTCATGATTGAATTCATCATTCAATTCATGATTTATGATTGCTGAATTCAATTCATGATTCATGATTTATGATTTATGATTCAATTCATGATTCAATTCATGATTCATGATTCAATTCATGATTCATGATTAAATTCATGATTCATGATTCATGATTCAATTCATGATTCAATTCATGATTCATGATTCAATTCATGATTCATGATTCAATTCATGATTCATGATTAAATTATGATTCATGATTCATGATTCATGATTCAATTCATGACTCATGATGCAATTCATGATTTGAATCCTGATTCAATTCATGATTCGAATCCTGATTCAATTCATGATTCATGATTCATTTCATGATTCATGATTCATGATTCAATTCATGATTCATGATTCATGATTCATGATTCAATTCATGATTCATGATTCATGATTCATGATTCATGATTCGATTCATGATTCATGATTCAATTTATGATTCATGATTCATGATTCAATTCATTATTCATGGTTCGTTTCATGATTCTTTATTCATGATTCATGATTCGATTCATGATTCATGATTCATGATTCGATTCATGATTCATGATTCATGATTCAATTCATGATTCATGATTCATGATTCAATTCATGATTCATGATTAATGATTCATGATTCAATTCATGATTTATGATTCATGATTCATGATTCATGATTCATGATTCAATTCATGATTCATGATTCATGATTCATTTCATGATTCATGATTCATGATTTATGATTCGATTCATGATTCATGATTCATGATTCGATTCATGATTCATGATTCATGATTCATGATTCAATTCATGATTTATGATTCAATTCATGATTCATGATTCATGATTCAATTCATGATTCATGATTGAATTCATGATTCATGATTCATGATTCATGAGTCAATTCATGATTCATGATTCATGATTCAATTTATGATTCATGATTCATGATTCATGATTCATGATTCGATTCATGATTCATGATTCATGATTCAATTTATGATTCATGATTCAATTCATGATTCATGATTCGTTTCATGATTCTTGATTCATGATTCATGATTCGATTCATGATTCATGATTTATGATTCAATTCATGATTCATGATTCATGATTCATGATTCAATTCATGATTCATGATTCAATTCATAATTCATGATTAATGATTCATGATTCAATTCATGATTCATGATTCATGATTCATGATTCATGATTCATGATTCATGATTGAATTCATGATTCATGATTCATAATTCAATTTATGATTCATGATTCAATTCATGATTCATGATTCGTTTCATGATTCTTGATTCATGATTCATGATTCGATTCATGATTCATGAATCATGATTCAATTCATGATTCATGATTTATGATTTATGATTCATGATTCAATTCATGATTCATGATTCATAATTCATGATTCAATTCATAATTCATGATTAATGATTCATGATTCAATTCATGATTTATGATTCATGATTCATGATTCAATTCATGATTCATGATTCATGATTCAATTCATGATTCATGATTCATGATTTAATTTATAATTCATGATTCAATTCATGATTCAATTCATGAATCATGATTCATGATTCAATTCATGATTCATGATTCATGGTTCAATTCATGATTCATGATTCATGATTCAATTCATGATTCATGATTCAATTCATGATTCAATTCATGATTCATGATTCAATTTATGATTCATGATTCATGATTCATGATTCATGAATCATGATTCAATTCATGATTCAATTCATGATTCATGATTCAATTCATGATTCATGATTCAATTCATGATTCATGATTTAATTCATGATTCATGATTCGATTCATGAATCATGATTCATGATTCAATTCATGATTCATGATTCATGATTCAATTCATGATTCATGATTCATGATTCGATTCATGATTCATGATTCAATTCATGATTCATTTTATGATTCATGATTCATGATTCATGATTCATGATTCAATTCATGATTCATGATTCAATTCATGATTAATAATTCATGATTCATGATTCAATTCATGACTCATGATTCAATTCATGATTTGAATCCTGATTCAATTCATGATTCATGATTCATGATTCATGATTCGATTCATGATTCATGATTCAATTTATGATTCATGATTCATGATTCAATTCTTGATTCATGATTCGTTTCATGATTCTTGATTCATGATTCATGATTCGATTCATGATTCATGATTCAATTCATGATTCATGATTCATGATTCATGATTCAATTCATGATTCATGATTCATGATTTAATTCATAATTCATGATTAATGATTCATGATTCAATTCATAATTCATGATTAATGATTCATAATTCAATTCATGATTTATGATTCATGATTCATGATTCATGATTCATGATTCAATTCATGATTCATGATTCATGATTCAATTCATGATTCATGATTTATGATTCAATTCATGATTCATGATTCATGATTCATGATTCAATTCATGATTTATGATTCAATTCATGATTCATGATTCATGATTTATGATTGAATGCATGATTCATGATTCATGATTGAATTCATGATTCATGATTCATGAGTCAATTCATGATTCATGATTCAATTTATGATTCATGATTCATAATTCATGATTCATGATTCGATTCATGATTCATGATTCATGATTCAATTTATGATTCATGATTCAATTCATGATTCATGATTCGTTTCATGATTCTTGATTCATGATTCGATTCATGATTCATGATTCATGATTCAATTCATGATTCATGATTCATGATTCATGATTCATGATTCAATTCATGATTCATAATTCATGATTCATGATTCAATTCATAATTCATGATTAATGATTCATGATTCAATTCATGATTCATATCATGATTCATGATTCATGATTCAATTCATGATTCATGATTCAATTCATGATTCATGATTCATGATTCATGAGTCAATTCATGATTCATGATTCATGATTCAATTTATGATTCATGATTCATGATTCATGATTCATGATTCGATTCATGATTCATGATTCATGATTCAATTTATGATTCATGATTCAATTCATGATTCATGATTCGTTTTATGATTCTTGATTCATGATTCATGATTCGATTCATGATTCATGATTCATGATTCAATTCATTGATTCATGATTCATGATTCATGATTCATGATTTCAATTCATGATTCATGATTCATGATTCATGATTCATGATTCAATTCATAATTCATGATCAATGATTCATGATTCAATTCATGATTTATGATTTATGATTCATGATTCATGATTCAATTCATGATTCATGATTCAATTCATGATTCGAATCCTGATTCAATTCAAGATTCGAATCCTGATTCAATTCATGATTAATGATTCATGATTCAATTCATGATTCATGATTCATGATTCATGATTCAATTCATGATTCATGATTCATGATTCAAATTATGATTCATGATTCATGATTCATGATTCATGATTCGATTCATGATTCATGATTCATGATTCAATTTATGATTCATGTTTCATGATTCAATTCATGATTCATGCTTCGTTTCATGATTCTTGATTTCATGATTCATGATTCGTTTCATGATTCTTGATTCATGATTCAATTCATGATTTATGATTCATGATTCATGATTCATGATTCAATTCATGATTCATGATTCATGATTCATGATTCATGATTCAATTTCATAACTCATGATTAATGATTCATGATTCAATTCATGATTTATGATTCATGATTCATGATTCATGATTCATGATTCAATTCATGAGTCATGATCCATGATTCAATTCATGATTCATGATTTATGATTCGATTCATGATTCATGATTGCAATGAATTCAATTCATGATTCAAGATTCATGATTCAATTCATGATTAATGATTCAATTCATGATTCGAATCCTGATTCAATTCAAGATTCGAATCCTGATTCAATCATGATTAATGATTCATGATTCAATTCATGATTAATGATTCATGATTCAATTCATGATTCATGATTCATGATTTATGATTCAATTCATGATTCATGATTCATGATTCAATTCATGATTCATGATTCATTTCATGATTCATGATTCATGATTCAATTCATGATTCATGATTCATGATTCATGATTCAATTCATGATTCATGATTCATGATTCATGATTCATGATTCGATTCATGATTCATGATTCAATTTATGATTCATGATTCATGATTCAATTCATTATTCATGGTTCGTTTCATGATTCTTTATTCATGATTCATGATTCGATTCATGATTCATGATTCATGATTCAATTCATGATTCATGATTCATGATTCAATTCATGATTCAATGATTAATGATTCATGATTCAATTCATGATTTATGATTCATGATTCATGATTCATGATTCATGATTCAATTCATGATTCATGATTCATGATTCATTTCATGATTCATGATTCATGATTTATGATTCAATTCATGATTCATGATTCATGATTCGATTCATGATTCATGATTCATGATTCATGATTCAATTCATGATTTATGATTCAATTCATGATTCATGATTCATGATTCAATTCATGATTCATGATTGAATTCATGATTCATGATTCATGATTCATGAGTCAATTCATGATTCATGATTCATGATTCAATTTATGATTCATGATTCATGATTCATGATTCATGATTCGATTCATGATTCATGATTCATGATTCAATTTATGATTCATGATTCAATTCATGATTCATGATTCGTTTCATGATTCTTGATTCATGATTCATGATTCGATTCATGATTCATGATTTATGATTCAATTCATGATTCATGATTCATGATTCATGATTCAATTCATGATTCATGATTCAATTCATAATTCATGATTAATGATTCATGATTCAATTCATGATTCATGATTCATGATTCATGATTCATGATTCATGATTCATGATTGAATTCATGATTCATGATTCATGATTCAATTTATGATTCATGATTCAATTCATGATTCATGATTCGTTTCATGATTCTTGATTCATGATTCATGATTCGATTCATGATTCATGAATCATGATTCAATTCATGATTCATGATTTATGATTTATGATTCATGATTCAATTCATGATTCATGATTCATAATTCATGATTCAATTCATAATTCATGATTAATGATTCATGATTCAATTCATGATTTATGATTCATGATTCATGATTCAATTCATGATTCATGATTCATGATTCAATTCATGATTCATGATTCATGATTTAATTTATAATTCATGATTCAATTCATGATTCAATTCATGAATCATGATTCATGATTCAATTCATGATTCATGATTCATGGTTCAATTCATGATTCATGATTCATGATTCAATTCATGATTCATGATTCAATTCATGATTCAATTCATGATTCATGATTCAATTTATGATTCATGATTCATGATTCATGATTCATGAATCATGATTCAATTCATGATTCAATTCATGATTCATGATTCAATTCATGATTCATGATTCAATTCATGATTCATGATTTAATTCATGATTCATGATTCGATTCATGAATCATGATTCATGATTCAATTCATGATTCATGATTCATGATTCAATTCATGATTCATGATTCATGATTCGATTCATGATTCATGATTCAATTCATGATTCATTTTATGATTCATGATTCATGATTCATGATTCATGATTCAATTCATGATTCATGATTCAATTCATGATTAATAATTCATGATTCATGATTCAATTCATGACTCATGATTCAATTCATGATTTGAATCCTGATTCAATTCATGATTCATGATTCATGATTCATGATTCGATTCATGATTCATGATTCAATTTATGATTCATGATTCATGATTCAATTCTTGATTCATGATTCGTTTCATGATTCTTGATTCATGATTCATGATTCGATTCATGATTCATGATTCAATTCATGATTCATGATTCATGATTCATGATTCAATTCATGATTCATGATTCATGATTTAATTCATAATTCATGATTAATGATTCATGATTCAATTCATAATTCATGATTAATGATTCATAATTCAATTCATGATTTATGATTCATGATTCATGATTCATGATTCATGATTCAATTCATGATTCATGATTCATGATTCAATTCATGATTCATGATTTATGATTCAATTCATGATTCATGATTCATGATTCATGATTCAATTCATGATTTATGATTCAATTCATGATTCATGATTCATGATTCATGATTGAATGCATGATTCATGATTCATGATTGAATTCATGATTCATGATTCATGAGTCAATTCATGATTCATGATTCAATTTATGATTCATGATTCATAATTCATGATTCATGATTCGATTCATGATTCATGATTCATGATTCAATTTATGATTCATGATTCAATTCATGATTCATGATTCGTTTCATGATTCTTGATTCATGATTCGATTCATG
The DNA here is from genome assembly GCF_038048845.1 of Mixophyes fleayi. NCBI lineage: Eukaryota > Metazoa > Chordata > Amphibia > Anura > Limnodynastidae > Mixophyes > Mixophyes fleayi. The sequence continues at coordinate 37,989 of NW_027448183.1, forward strand.
ATTCATGATTCATGATTCAATTCATGATTCATGATTCATGATTCATGATTCATGATTCAATTTCATGATTCATAATTCATGATTCATGATTCAATTCATAATTCATGATTAATGATTCATGATTCAATTCATGATTCATGATTCATGATTCATGATTCAATTCATGATTCATGATTCAATTCATGATTCATGATTCATGATTCATGAGTCAATTCATGATTCATGATTCATGATTCAAATTTATGATTCATGATTCATGATTCATGATTCATGATTCGATTCATGATTCATGATTCATGATTCAATTTATGATTCATGATTCAATTCATGATTCATGATTCGTTTTATGATTCTTGATTCATGATTCATGATTCGATTCATGATTCATGATTCATGATTCAATTCATGATTCATGATTCATGATTCATGATTCATGATTCAATTCATGATTCATGATTCATGATTCATGATTCATGATTCAATTCATAATTCATGATCAATGATTCATGATTCAATTCATGATTTATGATTTATGATTCATGATTCATGATTCAATTCATGATTCATGATTCAATTCATGATTCGAATCCTGATTCAATTCAAGATTCGAATCCTGATTCAATTCATGATTAATGATTCATGATTCAATTCATGATTCATGATTCATGATTCATGATTCAATTCATGATTCATGATTCAAATTATGATTCATGATTCATGATTCATGATTCGATTCATGATTCATGATTCATGATTCAATTTATGATTCATGTTTCATGATTCAATTCATGATTCATGCTTCGTTTCATGATTCTTGATTCATGATTCATGATTCGTTTCATGATTCTTGATTCATGATTCAATTCATGATTTATGATTCATGATTCATGATTCATGATTCAATTCATGATTCATGATTCATGATTCATGATTCATGATTCATGATTCATGATTCATGATTCAATTCATAACTCATGATTAATGATTCATGATTCAATTCATGATTTATGATTCATGATTCATGATTCATGATTCAATTCATGAGTCATGATCCATGATTCAATTCATGATTCATGATTTATGATTCGATTCATGATTCATGATTCATGATTCATGATTCAATTCATGATTCAAGATTCATGATTCAATTCATGATTAATGATTCAATTCATGATTCGAATCCTGATTCAATTCAAGATTCGAATCCTGATTCAATTCATGATTAATGATTCATGATTCAATTCATGATTAATGATTCATGATTCAATTCATGATTCATGATTCATGATTCATGATTCAATTCATGATTCATGATTCATGATTCAATTCATGATTCATGATTCATGATTCATGATTCATGATTCGATTCATGATTCATGATTCATGGTTCAATTTATGATTCATGATTCATGATTCAATTCATGATTCATGCTTCGTTTCATGATTCTTGATTCATGATTCATGATTCGTTTCATGATTCTTGATTCATGATTCAATTCATGATTTATGATTCATGATTCATGATTCATGATTCAATTCATGATTCATGATTCATGATTCAATTCATAATTCATGATTAATGATTCATGATTCAATTCATGATTTATGATTCATGATTCATGATTCATGATTCATGATTCAATTCATGATTCATGATTCATGATTCAATTCATGATTCATGATTTATGATTCGATTCATGATTCATGATTCATGATTCAATTCATGATTCAAGATTCATGATTCAATTCATGATTCATGATTCGTTTCATGATTCTTGATTCATGATTCATGATTCGTTTCATGATTCTTGATTCATGATTCAATTCATGATTTATGATTCATGATTCATGAATCATGATTCAATTCATGATTCATGATTCATGATTCATGATTCATGATTCAATTCATAATTCATGATTAATGATTCATGATTCAATTCATGATTTATGATTCATGATTTATGATTCATGATTCATGATTCAATTCATGATTCATGATTCATGATTCATGATTCAATTCATGAATCATGATTCATGATTTATGATTCGATTCATGATTCATGATTCATGATTCATGATTCAATTCATGATTTATGATTCAATTCATGATTCATGATTCATAATTCAATTCATGATTCATGATTCATGATTCAATTCATGATTCATGATTCATGATTCATGATTCGATTCATGATTCATGATTCATGATTCAATTCATGATTCAAGATTCATGATTCATGATTTATGATTCAATTCATGATTCATGATTCATGATTTGATTCATGATTCATGATTCATGATTCAATTCATGATTCATGATTCAAGATTCATGATTCATGATTTATGATTCAATTCATGATTCATGATTCATGATTCATGATTCATGATTCAATTCATGATTCATGATTCAATTCATGATTCAATTCATGATTCATGATTCGATTCATGATTCTTGATTCATGATTCATGATTCGATTCATGATTCATGATTCATGATTCAATTCATGATTCATGATTCATGATTCATGATTCATGATTCAATTCATAATTCATGATTCATGATTCATGATTCATGATTCAATTCATGATTCTTGATTCATGATTCATGATTCGATTCATGATTCTAGATTCATGATTCAATTCATGATTCATGATTCGATTCATGATTCATGATTCAATTCATGATTCATGATTCATGATTCAATTCATGATTCAATTCATGATTCATGATTCGATTCATGATTCATGATTCATAATTCATGATTCATGATTTGATTCATGATTCATGCTTCGTTTCATGATTCTTGATTCATGATTCATGATTCGTTTCATGATTCTTGATTCATGATTCAATTCATGATTTATGATTCATGATTCATGATTCATGATTCAATTCATGATTCATGATTCATGATTCATGATTCATGATTCAATTCATGATTTATGATTCATGATTCATGATTCATGATTCATGATTCAATTCATGATTCATGATTCATGATTCAATTCATGATTCATGATTTATGATTCGATTCATGATTCATGATTCATGATTCATGATTCAATTCATGATTCAATTCATGATTCATGATTCGATTCATGATTCATGATTCATAATTCATGATTCATGATTCGATTCATGATTCATGCTTCGTTTCATGATTCTTGATTCATGATTCATGATTCGTTTCATGATTCTTGATTCATGATTCAATTCATGATTTATGATTCATGATTCATGATTCATGATTCAATTCATGATTCGTGATTCATGATTCATGATTCATGATTCAATTCATGATTCATGATTCATGATTCAATTCATGATTCATGATTCATGATTCAATTCATGATTCATGATTCATGATTCGTTTCATGATTCTTGATTCATGATTCATGATTCGTTTCATGATTCTTGATTCATGATTCAATTCATGATTTATGATTCATGATTCATGATTCATGATTCAATTCATGATTCATGATTCATGATTCATGATTCATGATTCAATTCATAATTCATGATTAATGATTCATGATTCAATTCATGATTTATGATTCATGATTCATGATTCAATTCATGATTCATGATTCATGATTCAATTCATGAATCATGATTCATGATTTATGATTCGATTCATGATTCATGATTCATGATTCATGATTCAATTCATGAATTATGATTCAATTCATGATTCATGATTCATGATTCAATTCATGATTCATGATTCATGATTCAATTCATGATTCATGATTCATGATTCATGATTCGATTCATGATTCATGATTCATGATTCAATTCATGATTCAAGATTCATGATTCATGATTTATGATTCAATTCATGATTCATGATTCATGATTCAATTCATGATTCATGATTCAAGATTCATGATTCATGATTTATGATTCAATTCATGATTCATGATTCAAGATTCATGATTCATGATTCAATTCATGATTCATGATTCAATTCATGATTCAATTCATGATTCATGATTCGATTCATGATTCTTGATTCATGATTCATGATTCGATTCATGATTCATGATTCATGATTCAATTCATGATTCATGATTCATGATTCATGATTCATGATTCAATTCATAATTCATGATTCATGATTCATGATTCATGATTCAATTCATGATTCTTGATTCATGATTCATGATTCGATTCATGATTCTAGATTCATGATTCAATTCATGATTCAATTCATGATTCTTGATTCATGATTCAATTCATGATTCATGATTCATGATTCAATTCATGATTCAATTCATGATTCATGATTCGATTCATGATTCATGATTCAATTCATGATTCATGATTCAATTCATGATTCATGATTCATGATTCAATTCATGATTCATGAATCATGATTAAATTCATGATTGAATTCATGATTCATGATTCATGATTCAATTTATGATTCATGATTCATGATTCATTATTCATGATTGAATTCATGATTCAATTCATGATTAATGATTCATGATTCGATTCGTGATTCAATTCATGATTCATGATTTGATTCATGATTCATGATTCAATCATGATTAATGATTCATGATTCAATTCATGATTCATGATTCATGATTCAATTCATGATTCAATTCATGATTCATGATTCATGATTCAATTTATGAATTATGATTCATGATTCATGATTCATGATTCAATTCATGATTCAATTCATGATTCATGATTCAATTCATGATTCATGATTCATGATTTATAAATAAATTCATGATTCAATTAATGATTCATGATTCATGATTCAATTCATGATTCATGATTTAATTCATGATTCATGATTCAATTCATGATTCATGATTCGATTCATGATTCATGATTCGATTCATGATTCATGATTCATGATTTAATTCATGATTCATGATTTAATTCATGATTCATGATTCAATTCATGATTCATGATTCGATTCATGATTCATGATTCAATTCATGATTCATGATTCAGGATTCAATTCATGATTCAATTTATGATTCATGATTCATGATTCATAATTTAATTCATGATTCAATTTATGATTCATGATTCAATTCATGATTCAATTCATGATTCATGATTCATGATTCAATTCATGATTCATGATTCAATTCATGATTCATGATTCAATTCATGATTCATGACTAAATTCATGATTCATGATTCGATTCATGATTCATGATGCATGATTGAATTCATGATTCATGATTCATGATTCATGATTCATGATTCAATTCATGATTCATGATTCAATTCATGACTCATGATTCAATTCATGATTTGAATCCTGATTCAATTCATGATTCGAATCCTGATTCAATTCATGATTCATGATTCAATTCATGATTCATGATTCAATTCATGATTCATGATTCATGATTCATGATTCAATTCATGATTCATGATTCATGATTCATGATTCGATTCATGATTCATGATTCAATTTATGATTCATGATTCATGATTCAATTCATGATTCATGATTCGTTTCATGATTCTTGATTCATGATTCATGATTCGATTCATGATTCATGATTTAATTCATGATTCATGATTCATGATTCATGATTCATGATTCATGATTCAATTCATGATTCATGATTCATGATTCAATTCATGAATTATGATTCATGATTCATGATTCAGGATTAAATTCATGATTCATGATTCAATTAATGATTCATGATTCATGATTTATAAATAAATTCATGACTCAATTAATGATTCATGATTCATGATTTAATTCATGATTCATGATTAATTCATGATTCATGATTCAATTCATGATTCATGATTCGATTCATGATTCATGATTCAATTCATGATTCAGGATTCAGGATTCAATTCATGATTCAATTTATGATTCATGATTCAATAATTTAATTCATGATTCAATTATGATTCATGATTCAATTCATGATTCAATTCATGATTCATGATTCATGATTCATTATTCAATTCAATCAATTCATAATTCATGATTCAATTCATGATTCATGATTAAATTCATGATTCATGATTCGATTCATGATTCAATTCATGATTCATGATTCATGATTCAATTTATGAATTATGATTCATGATTCATGATTCATGATTCAATTCATGATTCAATTCATGATTCATGATTCAATTTATTATTCATGATTCATGATTTATAAATAAATTCATGATTCAATTTATGATTCATGATTCATGATTCAATTCATGATTCATGATTTAATTCATGATTCATGATTCAATTCATGATTCATGATTTCGATTCATGATTCATGATTCGATTCATGATTCATGATTCAGGATTAAATTCATGATTCATGATTCAATTAATGATTCATGGTTCATGATTTATAAATAAATTCATGACTCAATTAATGATTCATGATTCATGATTTAATTCATGATTCATGATTTAATTCATGATTCATGATTCAATTCATGATTCATGATTCGATTCATGATTCATGATTCAATTCATGATTCATGATTCAGGATTCAATTCATGATTCAATTTATGATTCATGATTCATGATTCATAATTTAATTCATGATTCAATTTATGATTCATGATTCAATTCATGATTCAATTCATGATTCATGATTCATGATTCAATTCATGATTCATGATTCAATTCATGATTCATGATCAAATTCATGATTCATGATTCGATTCATGATTCATGATGCATGATTGAATTCATGATTCATGATTCATGATTCATGATTCATGATTCAATTCATGATTCATGATTCAATTCATGACTCATGATTCAATTCATGATTTGAATCCTGATTCAATTCATGATTCGAATCCTGATTCAATTCATGATTCATGATTCAATTCATGATTCATGATTCAATTCATGATTCATGATTCATGATTCATGATTCAATTCATGATTCATGATTCATGATTCATGATTCGATTCATGATTCATGATTCAATTTATGATTCATGATTCATGATTCAATTCATGATTCATGATTCGTTTCATGATTCTTGATTCATGATTCATGATTCGATTCATTATTCATGATTTAATTCATGATTCATGATTCATGATTCATGATTCATGATTCATGATTCATGATTCAATTCATGATTCATGATTCATGATTCAATTCATGAATTATGATTCATGATTCATGATTCAATTAATGATTCATGATTCATGATTTATAAATAAATTCATGACTCAATTAATGATTCATGATTCATGATTTAATTCATGATTCATGATTTAATTCATGATTCATGATTCAATTCATGATTCATGATTCGATTCATGATTCATGATTCAATTCATGATTCAGGATTCAGGATTCAATTCATGATTCAATTTATGATTCATGATTCATGATTCATAATTTAATTCATGATTCAATTTATGATTCATGATTCAATTCATGATTCAATTCATGATTCATGATTCAATTCATGATTCATGATTAAATTCATGATTCATGATTCGATTCATGATTCATGATGCATGATTGAATTCATGATTCATGATTCAATTCATGATTCATGATTCAATTCATGACTCATGATTCAATTCATGATTTGAATCCTGATTCAATTCATGATTCGAATTCTGATTCAACTCATGATTCATGATTCAATTCATGATTCATGATTCATGATTCGATTCATGATTCATGATTCAATTTATGATTCATGATTCATGATTCAATTCATGATTCATGATTCGTTTCATGATTCTTGATTCATGATTCATGATTCGATTCATGATTCATGATTCAATTCATGATTCATGATTCATGATTCATGATTCATGATTCATGATTCAATTCATGATTCATGATTAATGATTCATGATTCAATTCATGATTTATGATTCATGATTAAATTCATGATTCATGATTCATGATTCAATTCATGATTCATGATTCATGATTCATGATTCATGATTCGATTCATGATTCATGATTCATGATTCAATTCATGATTCATGTTTCAAGATTCATGATTCATGATTCGATTCATGATTCATGATTCAATTCATGATTAATGATTCATGATTCAATTCATGATTCATGATTCAATTCATGATTCAATTCATGATTCATGATTCGATTCATGATTCTTGATTCATGATTCGATTCATGATTCATGATTCGATTCATGATTCATGATTCATGATTCAATTCATGATTCATGATTCAATTCATGATTCATGATTCATGATTCGATTCATGATTCATGATTCATGATTCAATTCATGATTCATGATTCATGATTCAATTCATGATTCAAGATTCATGATTCGATTCATGATTCATGATTCGATTCATGATTCATGATTCAATTCATAATTCATGATTCATGATTCAATTCATGATTCAATTCATGATTCATGATTCGATTCATGATTCATGATTCAATTCATGATTCATGATTCATGATTCAATTCATGATTCATGATTCATGATTCAATTCATGATTCATGATTCATGATTCAATTCATGATTCATGATTCAATTCATGATTCAATTCATGATTCATGATTCATGATTCAATTTATGATTCGTGATTCATGATTCATGATTGAATTCATGATTCAATTCATGATTTATGATTGCTGAATTCAATTCATGATTCATGATTTATGATTTATGATTCAATTCATGATTCAATTCATGATTCATGATTCAATTCATGATTCATGATTCATGATTCAATTCATGATTCATGATTCGATTCATGAATCATGATTCATGATTCAATTCATAATTCACGAATCATGATTCAATTCATGATTCATGATTCATGATTCAATTCATGATTCAATTCATGATTCATGATTCAATTCATGATTCATGATTCAATTCATGATTCATGATTAAATTATGATTCATGATTCGATTCATGATTCATGATTCATGATTCAATTCATGATTCATAATTCATGATTCATGATTCAATTCATGATTCATGATTCAATTCATGATTCATAATTCATGATTCATGATTCAATTCATGACTCATGATTCAATTCATGATTTGAATCCTGATTCAATTCATGATTCGAATCCTGATTCAATTCATGATTCATGATTCAATTCATGATTCATGATTCATGATTCAATTCATGATTCATGATTCATGATTAATGATTCATGATTCAATTCATGATTCATGATTCATGATTCATGATTCGATGCATGATTCATGATTCAATTTATGATTCATGATTCATGATTCAATTCATGATTCATGATTCGTTTCATGATTCTTTATTCATGATTCATGATTCGATTCATGATTCATGATTCATGATTCAATTCATGATTCATGATTCATGATTCATGATTCAATTCATGATTCATGATTCATGATTCATGATTCAATTCATAATTCATGATTAATGATTCATGATTCAATTTATGATTCATGATTCATGATTCAATTCATGATTCATGATTCGTTTCATGATTCTTGATTCATGATTCATGATTCGATTCATGATTCATATTTCAATTCATGATTCATGATTCATGATTCATGATTCATGATTCAATTCATGATTCATGATTAATGATTCAAGATTCAATTCATGATTTATGATTCATGATTCATGATTCATGATTCATGATTCAATTCATGATTCATGATTCATGATTCAATTCATGATTCATGATTCATGATTCATTATTCGATTCATGATTCATGATTCATGATTCAATTCATGATTCATGATTCAAGATTCATGATTCATGATTCGATTCATGATTCATGATTCAATTCATGATTAATGATTCATGATTCAATTCATGATTCATGATTCAATTCATGATTCAATTCATGATTCGATTCATGATTCTTGATTCATGATTCATGATTCGATTCATGATTCATGATTCGATTCATGATTCATGATTCATGATTCAATTCATGATTCATGATTCAATTCATGATTCATGATTCATGATTCGATTCATGATTCATGATTCATGATTCAATTCATGATTCATGATTCATGATTCAATTCATGATTCAAGATTCATGATTCGATTCATGATTCATGATTCGATTCATGATTCATGATTCAATTCATGATTCATGATTCAATTCATGATTCAATTCATGATTCATGATTCGATTCATGATTCATGATTCAATTCATGATTCATGATTCATGATTCAATTCATGATTCATGATTCATGATTCAATTCATGATTCATGATTCATGATTCAATTCATGATTCATGATTCAATTCATGATTCAATTCATGATTCATGATTAATGATTCAATTTATGATTCGTGATTCATGATTCATGATTCATGATTGAATTCATGATTCAATTCATGATTTATGATTGCTGAATTCAATTCATGATTCATGATTTATGATTTATGATTCAATTCATGATTCAATTCATGATTCATGATTCAATTCATGATTCATGATTCATGATTCAATTCATGATTCATGATTCGATTCATGAATCATGATTCATGATTCAATTCATGATTCACGAATCATGATTCAATTCATGATTCATGATTCATGATTCAATTCATGATTCAATTCATGATTCATGATTCAATTCATGATTCATGATTCAATTCATGATTCATGATTAAATTATGATTCATGATTCGATTCATGATTCATGATGCATGATTCAATTCATGATTCATGATTCATGATTCATGATTCATGATTCAATTCATGATTCATGATTCAATTCATGATTCATAATTCATGATTCATGATTCAATTCATGACTCATGATTCAATTCATGATCTGAATCCTGATTCAATTCATGATTCGAATCCTGATTCAATTCATGATTCATGATTCAATTCATGATTCATGATTCATGATTCAATTCATGATTCATGATTCATGATTCATGATTCATGATTCAATTCATGATTCATGATTCATGATTCATGATTCATGATTCAATTCATGATTCATGATTCGTTTCATGATTCTTTATTCATGATTCATGATTCGATTCATGATTCATGATTCATGATTCAATTCATGATTCATGATTCATGATTCATGATTCAATTCATGATTCATGATTCATAATTCATGATTCAATTCATAATTCATGATTAATGATTCAATTCATGATTCATGATTCATGATTCATGATTCATGATTCAATTCATGATTCATGATTCATGATTCATGATTCGATTCATGATTCATGATTCAATTTATGATTCATGATTCATGATTCAATTCATGATTCATGATTCGTTTCATGATTCTTGATTCATGATTCGATTCATGATTCATGATTCAATTCATGATTCATGATTCATGATTCATGATTCAATTCATGATTCATGATTAATGATTCATGATTCAATTCATGATTTATGATTCATGATTCATGATTCATGATTCATGATTCAATTCATGATTCATGATTCATGATTCAATTCATGATTCATGATTCATGATTCATGATTCATGATTCGATTCATGATTCATGATTCATGATTCAATTCATGATTCAATTCATGATTTATGATTCATGATTCATGATTCATGATTCATGATTCAATTCATGATTCATGATTCATGATTCGTTTCATGATTCATGATTCATGATTTATGATTCGATTCATGATTCATGATTCATGATTCAATTCATGATTCATGATTCATGATTCATGATTCATGATTCAATTCATGATTCATGATTCATGATTCATGATTCGATTCATGATTCATGATTCAATTTATGATTCATGATTCATGATTCAATTCATGATTCATGATTCGTTTCATGATTCTTGATTCATGATTCGATTCATGATTCATGATTCAATTCATGATTCATGATTCATGATTCATGATTCAATTCATGATTCATGATTAATGATTCATGATTCAATTCATGATTTATGATTCATGATTCATGATTCATGATTCATGATTCATGATTCAATTCATGATTCATGATTAATGATTCATGATTCAATTCATGATTTATGATTCATGATTCATGATTCATGATTCATGATTCATGATTCAATTCATGATTCATGATTCATGATTCAATTCATGATTCATGATTCATGATTCATGATTCATGATTCGATTCATGATTCATGATTCATGATTCAATTCATGATTCATGATTCAAGATTCATGATTCATGATTCGATTCATGATTCATGATTCAATTCATGATTAATGATTCATGATTCAATTCATGATTCATGATTCATGATTCATGATTCAATTCATGATTCATGATTCAATTCATGATTCATGATTCATGATTCGATTCATGATTCATGATTCATGATTCAATTCATGATTCATGATTCATGATTCAATTCATGATTCAAGATTCATGATTCGATTCATGATTCATGATTCAATTCATGATTCATGATTCATGATTCAATTCATGATTCAATTCATGATTCATGATTCGATTCATGATTCATGATTCAATTCATGATTCATGATTCATGATTCAATTCATGATTCATGATTCATGATTCAATTCATGATTCATGATTCATGATTCAATTCATGATTCATGATTCATGATTCAATTCATGATTCAATTCATGATTCATGATTCATGATTCAATTTATGATTCGTGATTCATGATTCATGATTCATGATTGAATTCATGATTCAATTCATGATTTATGATTGCTGAATTCAATTCATGATTCATGATTTATGATTTATGATTCAATTCATGATTCAATTCATGATTCATGATTCAATTCATGATTCATGATTCAATTCATGATTCATGATTCATGATTCAATTCATGATTCATGATTCAATTCATGATTCATGATTCGATTCATGAATCATGATTCATGATTCAATTCATGATTCATGAATCATGATTAAATTCATGATTCATGATTCATGATTCAATTCATGATTCAATTCATGATTCATGATTCAATTCATGATTCATGATTCAATTCATGATTCATGATTAAATTATGATTCATGATTCATGATTCATGATTCAATTCATGACTCATGATTCAATTCATGATTTGAATCCTGATTCAATTCATGATTCGAATCCTGATTCAATTCATGATTCATGATTCATTTCATGATTCATGATTCATGATTCAATTCATGATTCATGATTCATGATTCATGATTCAATTCATGATTCATGATTCATGATTCATGATTCGATTCATGATTCATGATTCAATTTATGATTCATGATTCATGATTCAATTCATTATTCATGATTCGTTTCATGATTCTTTATTCATGATTCATGATTCGATTCATGATTCATGATTCATGATTCAATTCATGATTCAGGATTCATGATTCAATTCATGATTCATGATTAATGATTCATGATTCAATTCATGATTTATGATTCATGATTCATGATTCATGATTCATGATTCAATTCATGATTCATGATTCATGATTCATTTCATGATTCATGATTCATGATTTATGATTCGATTCATGATTCATGATTCATGATTCGATTCATGATTCATGATTCATGATTCATGATTCAATTCATGATTTATGATTCAATTCATGATTCATGATTCATGATTCAATTCATGATTCATGATTCATGATTGAATTCATGATTCATGATTCATGATTCATGAGTCAATTCATGATTCATGATTCATGATTCAATTTATGATTCATGATTCATGATTCATGATTCATGATTCGATTCATGATTCATGATTCATGATTCAATTTATGATTCATGATTCAATTTATGATTCATGATTCGTTTCATGATTCTTGATTCATGATTCATGATTCGATTCATGATTCATGATTTATGATTCAATTCATGATTCATGATTCATGATTCATGATTCAATTCATGATTCATGATTCATGATTCATGATTCAATTCATAATTCATGATTAATGATTCATGATTCAATTCATGATTCATGATTCATGATTCATGATTCATGATTCATGATTCATGATTGAATTCATGATTCATGATTCATGATTCAATTTATGATTCATGATTCAATTCATGATTCATGATTCGTTTCATGATTCTTGATTCATGATTCATGATTCGATTCATGATTCATGATTCAATTCATGATTCATGATTCATGATTTATGATTCATGATTCAATTCATGATTCATGATTCATAATTCATGATTCAATTCATAATTCATGATTCATGATTCAATTCATGATTTATGATTCATGATTCATGATTCATGATTCAATTCATGATTCATGATTCATGATTCAATTCATGATTCATGATTCATGATTTAATTTATAATTCATGATTCAATTCATGATTCAATTCATGAATCATGATTCATGATTCAATTCATGATTCATGATTCATGGTTCAATTCATGATTCATGATTCATGATTCAATTCATGATTCATGATTCAATTCATGATTCAATTCATGATTCATGATTCAATTTATGATTCATGATTCATGATTCATGATTCATGAATCATGATTCAATTCATGATTCAATTCATGATTCATGATTCAATTCATGATTCATGATTTAATTCATGATTCATGATTCGATTCATTAATCATGATTCATGATTCAATTCATGATTCATGATTCATGATTCAATTCATGATTCATGATTCATGATTCGATTCATGATTCATGATTCAATTCATGATTCAATTTATGATTCATGATTCATGATTCATGATTCATGATTCAATTCATGATTCATGATTCAATTCATGATTAATAATTCATGATTCATGATTCAATTCATGACTCATGATTCAATTCATGATTTGAATCCTGATTCAATTCATGATTCATGATTCATGATTCATGATTCATGATTCGATTCATGATTCATGATTCAATTTATGATTCATGATTCATGATTCAATTCATGATTCATGATTCGTTTCATGATTCTTGATTCATGATTCATGATTCGATTCATGATTCATGATTCAATTCATGATTCATGATTCATGATTCATGATTCAATTCATGATTCATGATTCATGATTTAATTCATAATTCATGATTAATGATTCATGATTCAATTCATAATTCATGATTAATGATTCATAATTCAATTCATGATTTATGATTCATGATTCATGATTCATGATTCATGATTCATGATTCAATTCATGATTCATGATTCATGATTCAATTCATGATTCATGATTTATGATTCGATTCATGATTCATGATTCATGATTCATGATTCAATTCATGATTTATGATTCAATTCATGATTCATGATTCATGATTCATGATTGAATGCATGATTCATGATTCATGATTGAATTCATGATTCATGATTCATGAGTCAATTCATGATTCATGATTCAATTTATGATTCATGATTCATAATTCATGATTCATGATTCGATTCATGATTCATGATTCATGATTCAATTTATGATTCATGATTCAATTCATGATTCATGATTCGTTTCATGATTCTTGATTCATGATTCGATTCATGATTCATGATTCATGATTCAATTCATGATTCATGATTCATGATTCATGATTCATGATTCAATTCATGATTCATAATTCATGATTCATGATTCAATTCATAATTCATGATTAATGATTCATAATTCAATTCATGATTCATGATTCATGATTCATGATTCAATTCATGATTCATGATTGAATTCATGATTCATGATTCATGATTCATGAGTCAATTCATGATTCATGATTCATGATTCAATTTATGATTCATGATTCATGATTCATGATTCATGATTCGATTCATGATTCATGATTCAATTTATGATTCATGATTCAATTCATGATTCATGATTCGTTTTATGATTCTTGATTCATGATTCATGATTCGATTCATGATTCATGATTCATGATTCAATTCATGATTCATGATTCATGATTCATGATTCATGATTCAATTCATGATTCATGATTCATGATTCATGATTCATGATTCAATTCATAATTCATGATTAATGATTCATGATTCAATTCATGATTTATGATTTATGATTCATGATTCATGATTCAATTCATGATTCATGATTCAATTCATGATTCGAATCCTGATTCAATTCAAGATTCGAATCCTGATTCAATTCATGATTAATGATTCATGATTCAATTCATGATTCATGATTCATGATTCATGATTCAATTCATGATTCATGATTCAAATTATGATTCATGATTCATGATTCATGATTCATGATTCGATTCATGATTCATGATTCATGATTCAATTTATGATTCATGTTTCATGATTCAATTCATGATTTATGATTTATGATTCATGATTCATGATTCAATTCATGATTCGAATCCTGATTCAATTCAAGATTCGAATCCTGATTCAATTCATGATTAATGATTCATGATTCAATTCATGATTCATGATTCATGATTCATGATTCAATTCATGATTCATGATTCATGATTCAAATTATGATTCATGATTCATGATTCATGATTCATGATTCGATTCATGATTCATGATTCATGATTCAATTTATGATTCATGTTTCATGATTCAATTCATGATTCATGCTTCGTTTCATGATTCTTGATTCATGATTCATGATTCGTTTCATGATTCTTGATTCATGATTCAATTCATGATTTATGATTCATGATTCATGATTCATGATTCATGATTCATGATTCATGATTCAATTCATAATTCATGATTAATGATTCATGATTCAATTCATGATTTATGATTCATGATTCATGATTCATGATTCAATTCATGAATCATGATCCATGATTCAATTCATGATTCATGATTTATGATTCGATTCATGATTCATGATTCATGATTCATGATTCAATTCATGATTCAAGATTCATGATTCAATTCATGATTAATGATTCAATTCATGATTCGAATCCTGATTCAATTCAAGATTCGAATCCTGATTCAATTCATGATTAATGATTCATGATTCAATTCATGATTAATGATTCATGATTTAATTCATGATTCATGATTCATGATTCATGATTCAATTCATGATTCATGATTCATGATTCAATTCATGATTCATGATTCATGATTCATGATTCGATTCATGATTCATGATTCATGGTTCAATTTATGATTCATGATTCATGATTCAATTCATGATTCATGCTTCGTTTCATGATTCTTGATTCATGATTCATGATTCGTTTCATGATTCTTGATTCATGATTCAATTCATGATTTATGATTCATGATTCATGATTCATGATTCAATTCATGATTCATGATTCATGATTCATGATTCAATTCATAATTCATGATTAATGATTCATGATTCAATTCATGATTTATGATTCATGATTCATGATTCATGATTCATGATTCAATTCATGATTCATGATTCATGATTCAATTCATGATTCATGATTTATGATTCGATTCATGATTCATGATTCATGATTCAATTCATGATTCAAGATTCATGATTCAATTCATGATTCATGATTCGTTTCATGATTCTTGATTCATGATTCATGATTCGTTTCATGATTCTTGATTCATGATTCAATTCATGATTTATGATTCATGATTCATGAATCATGATTCAATTCATGATTCATGATTCATGATTCATGATTCATGATTCAATTCATAATTCATGATTAATGATTCATGATTCAATTCATGATTTATGATTCATGATTTATGATTCATGATTCATGATTCAATTCATGATTCATGATTCATGATTCATGATTCAATTCATGAATCATAATTCATGATTTATGATTCGATTCATGATTCATGATTCATGATTCATGATTCAATTCATGATTTATGATTCAATTCATGATTCATGATTCATGATTCAATTCATGATTCATGATTCATGATTCAATTCATGATTCATGATTCATGATTCATGATTCATGATTCGATTCATGATTCATGATTCATGATTCAATTCATGATTCAAGATTCATGATTCATGATTTATGATTCAATTCATGATTCATGATTCATGATTTGATTCATGATTCATGATTCATGATTCAATTCATGATTCATGATTCAAGATTCATGATTCATGATTTATGATTCAATTCATGATTCATGATTCATGATTCATGATTCATGATTCAATTCATGATTCATGATTCAATTCATGATTCAATTCATGATTCATGATTCGATTCATGATTCTTGATTCATGATTCATGATTCGATTCATGATTCATGATTCATGATTCAATTCATGATTCATGATTCATGATTCATGATTCAATTCATAATTCATGATTCATGATTCATGATTCATGATTCAATTCATGATTCTTGATTCATGATTCATGATTCGATTCATGATTCTAGATTCATGATTCAATTCATGATTCATGATTCGATTCATGATTCATGATTCAATTCATGATTCATGATTCATGATTCAATTCATGATTCAATTCATGATTCATGATTCGATTCATGATTCATGATTCATAATTCATGATTCATGATTCTTGATTCATGATTCATGATTCGTTTCATGATTCTTGATTCATGATTCAATTCATGATTTATGATTCATGATTCATGATTCATGATTCAATTCATGATTCATGATTCATGATTCATGATTCATGATTCAATTCATAATTCATGATTCATGATTCATGATTCAATTCATGATTTATGATTCATGATTCATGATTCATGATTCATGATTCAATTCATGATTCATGATTCATGATTCAATTCATGATTCATGATTTATGATTCGATTCATGATTCATGATTCATGATTCATGATTCAATTCATGATTCAAGATTCATGATTCAATTCATGATTCATGATTCGTTTCATGATTCTTGATTCATGATTCATGATTCGTTTCATGATTCTTGATTCATGATTCAATTCATGATTTATGATTCATGATTCATGATTCATGATTCAATTCATGATTCATGATTCATGATTCATGATTCAATTCATAATTCATGATTAATGATTCATGATTCAATTCATGATTTATGATTCATGATTCATGATTCAATTCATGATTCATGATTCATGATTCAATTCATGAATCATGATTCATGATTTATGATTCGATTCATGATTCATGATTCATGATTCATGATTCAATTCATGAATTATGATTCAATTCATGATTCATGATTCAATTCATGATTCATGATTCATGATTCAATTCATGATTCATGATTCATGATTCATGATTCATGATTCGATTCATGATTCATGATTCATGATTCAATTCATGATTCAAGATTCATGATTCATGATTTATGATTCAATTCATGATTCATGATTCATGATTCGATTCATGATTCATGATTCAAGATTCATGATTCATGATTTATGATTCAATTCATGATTCATGATTCATGATTAATGATTCATGATTCAATTCATGATTTATGATTCATGATTCATGATTCAATTCATGATTCATGATTCGATTCATGATTCATGATTCATGATTCAATTCATGATTCATGATTCATGATTCAATTCATGATTCATGATTCATGATTCATGATTCATGATTCGATTCATGATTCATGATTCATGATTCAATTCATGATTCAAGATTCATGATTCATGATTTATGATTAAATTCATGATTCATGATTCATGATTCAATTCATGATTCATGATTCAAGATTCATGATTCATGATTTATGATTCAATTCATGATTCATGATTCAAGATTCATGATTCATGATTCAATTCATGATTCATGATTCAATTCATGATTCAATTCATGATTCATGATTCGATTCATGATTCTTGATTCATGATTCATGATTCGATTCATGATTCATGATTCATGATTCAATTCATGATTCATGATTCATGATTCATGATTCATGATTCAATTCATAATTCATGATTCATGATTCATGATTCATGATTCAATTCATGATTCTTGATTCATGATTCATGATTCGATTCATGATTCTAGATTCATGATTCAATTCATGATTCAATTCATGATTCTTGATTCATGATTCAATTCATGATTCATGATTCATGATTCAATTCATGATTCAGTTCATGATTCATGATTCGATTCATGATTCATGATTCAATTCATGATTCATGATTCATGATTCAATTCATGATTCATGATTCACGATTCAATTCATGATTCATGAATCATGATTAAATTCATGATTGAATTCATGATTCATGATTCATGATTCAATTTATGATTCATGATTCATGATTCATTATTCATGATTGAATTCATGATTCAATTCATGATTTATGATTGCTGAATTCAATTCATGATTCATGATTTATGATTTATGATTCAATTCATGATTCAATTCATGATTCATGATTCAATTCATGATTCATGATTCAATTCATGATTCATGATTCATGATTCGATTCATGAATCATGATTCATGATTCAATTCATGATTCATGAATCATGATTCAATTCATGATACATGATTCATGATTCAGTTCATGATTCAATTTATGATTCATGATTCATGATTCATAATTTAATTCATGATTCAATTTATGATTCATGATTCAATTCATGATTCAATTCATGATTCATGATTCATGATTCAATTCATGATTCATGATTCAATTCATGATTCATGATTAAATTATGATTCATGATTCGATTCATGATTCATGATGCATGATTCAATTCATGATTCATGATTCATGATTCATGATTCAATTCATGATTCATGATTCAATTCATGATTCATGATTCATGAATCAATTCATGATTCATGATTCATGATTCAATTTATGATTCATGATTCATGATTCATGATTCGATTCATGATTCATGATTCATGATTCAATTTATGATTCATGATTCAATTCATGATTCATGATTCATGATTCATGATTCATGATTCAATTCATGATTCATGATTCAAGATTCATGATTCATGATTTATGATTCAATTCATGATTCATGATTTATGATTAATGATTCATGATTCAATTCATGATTCATGATTCAATTCATGATTCATGATTCGATTCATGATTCTTGATTCATGATTCATGATTCGATTCATGATTCATGATTCATGATTGAATTCATGATTCATGATTCAATTCATGATTCATGATTCATGATTCAATTCATGATTCAATTCATGATTCATGATTCGATTCATGATTCATGATTCAATTCATGATTCATGATTCATGATTCAATTCATGATTCATGATTCATGATTCAATTCATGATTCATGATTCATGATTAAATTCATGATTGAATTCATGATTCATGATTCATGATTCAATTTATGATTCATGATTCATGATTCATTATTCATGATTGAATTCATGATTCAATTCATGATTTATGATTGCTGAATTCAATTCATGATTCATGATTTATGATTTATGATTCAATTCATGATTCAATTCATGATTCATGATTCAATTCATGATTCATGATTCAATTCATGATTCATGATTCATGATTCAATTCATGATTAATGATTCGATTCATGAATCATGATTCATGATTCAATTCATGATTCATGAATCATGATTCAATTCATGATTCATGATTCATGATTCAGTTCATGATTCAATTTATGATTCATGATTCATGATTTATAATTTAATTCATGATTCAATTTATGATTCATGATTCAATTCATGATTCATGATTCATGATTAAATTCATGATTGAATTCATGATTCATGATTCATGATTCAATTTATGATTCATGATTCATGATTCATGATTCAATTCATGATTCATGATTCATGATTCAATTCATGATTCATGATTCAATTCATGATTCATGATTCATGATTCATGATTCATGATTCGATTCATGATTCATGCTTCGTTTCATGATTCTTGATTCATGATTCATGATTCGTTTCATGATTCATGATTCATGATTCAATTCATGATTTATGATTCATGATTCATGATTCATGATTCATGATTCAATTCATGATTCATGATTCATGATTCAATTCATAATTCATGATTAATGATTCATGATTCAATTCATGATTTATGATTCATGATTCATGAATCATGATTCATGATTCAATTCATGATTCATGATTCATGATTCAATTCATGATTCATGATTTATGATTCGATTCATGATTCATGATTCATGATTCAATTCATGATTCAAGATTCATGATTCAATTCATGATTCATGATTCGTTTCATGATTCTTGATTCATGATTCATGATTCGTTTCATGATTCTTGATTCATGATTCAATTCATGATTTATGATTCATGATTCATGATTCATGATTCAATTCATGAATCATGATTCATGATTCATGATTCATGATTTAATTCATAATTCATGATTAATGATTCATGATTCAATTCATGATTTATGATTCATGATTCATGATTCATGATTCAATTCATGATTCATGATTCATGATTCATGATTCATGATTTAATTCATAATTCATGATTAATGATTCATGATTCAATTCATGATTTATGATTCATGATTCATGATTCATGATTCAATTCATGATTCATGATTCAATTCATGAATCATGATTCATGATTTATGATTCGATTCAGGATTCATGATTCATGATTCATGATTCGATTCATGATTCATGATTCATGATTCAATTCATGATTCAAGATTCATGATTCATGATTTATGATTCAATTCATGATTCATGATTCATGATTCGATTCATGATTCATGATTCATGATTCAATTCATGATTCATGATTCAAGATTCATGATTCATGATTTATGATTCAATTCATGATTCATGATTCATGATTCATGATTAATGATTCATGATTCAATTCATGATTCATGATTCAATTCATGATTCAATTCATGATTCATGATTCGATTCATGATTCTTGATTCATGATTCATGATTCGATTCATGATTCATGATTCATGATTGAATTCATGATTCATGATTCAATTCATGATTCATGATTCATGATTCAATTCATGATTCAATTCATGATTCATGATTCAATTCATGATTCATGATTCATGATTCAATTCATGATTCATGATTCATGATTCAATTCATGATTCATGATTCATGATTAAATTCATGATTGAATTCATGATTCATGATTCATGATTCAATTTATGATTCATGATTCATGATTCATTATTCATGATTGAATTCATGATTCAATTCATGATTTATGATTGCTGAATTCAATTCATGATTCATGATTTATGATTTATGATTCAATTCATGATTCAATTCATGATTCATGATTCAATTCATGATTCATGATTCAATTCATGATTCATGATTCAATTCATGATTCATGATTCATGATTCAATTCATGATTCATGATTCGATTCATGAATCATGATTCATGATTCAATTCATGATTCATGAATCATGATTCAATTCATGATTCATGATTCAGTTCATGATTCAATTTATGATTCATGATTCATGATTTATAATTTAATTCATGATTCAATTTATGATTCATGATTCAATTCATGATTCATGATTCATGATTAAATTCATGATTGAATTCATGATTCATGATTCATGATTCAATTTATGATTCATGATTCATGATTCATGATTCAATTCATGATTCATGATTCATGATTCAATTCATGATTCATGATTCAATTCATGATTCATGATTCATGATTCATGATTCATGATTCGATTCATGATTCATGCTTCGTTTCATGATTCTTGATTCATGATTCATGATTCGTTTCATGATTCATGATTCATGATTCAATTCATGATTTATGATTCATGATTCATGATTCATGATTCATGATTCATGATTCAATTCATGATTCATGATTCATGATTCATGATTCATGATTCAATTCATAATTCATGATTAATGATTCATGATTCAATTCATGATTTATGATTCATGATTCATGAATCATGATTCATGATTCAATTCATGATTCATGATTCATGATTCAATTCATGATTCATGATTTATGATTCGATTCATGATTCATGATTCATGATTCAATTCATGATTCAAGATTCATGATTCAATTCATGATTCATGATTCGTTTCATGATTCTTGATTCATGATTCATGATTCGTTTCATGATTCTTGATTCATGATTCAATTCATGATTTATGATTCATGATTCATGATTCAATTCATGAATCATGATTCATGATTCATGATTCATGATTTAATTCATAATTCATGATTAATGATTCATGATTCAATTCATGATTTATGATTTATGATTCATGATTCATGATTCAATTCATGATTCATGATTCAATTCATGAATCATGATTCATGATTTATGATTCGATTCATGATTCATTATTCATGATTCATGATTCATGATTCATGATTCGATTCATGATTCATGATTCATGATTCAATTCATGATTCAAGATTCATGATTCATGATTTATGATTCAATTCATGATTCATGATTCATGATTCATGATTCGATTCATGATTCATGATTCATGATTCAATTCATGATTCATATTTCAAGATTCATGATTCATGATTTATGATTCAATTCATGATTCATGATTCATGATTCATGATTAATGATTCATGATTCAATTCATGATTCATGATTCAATTCATGATTCAATTCATGATTCATGATTCGATTCATGATTCTTGATTCATGATTCATGATTCGATTCATGATTCATGATTCATGATTGAATTCATGATTCATGATTCAATTCATGATTCATGATTCATGATTCAATTCATGATTCAATTCATGATTCATGATTCAATTCATGATTCATGATTCATGATTCAATTCATGATTCATGATTCATGATTCAATTCATGATTCATGATTCATGATTAAATTCATGATTGAATTCATGATTCATGATTCATGATTCAATTTATGATTCATGATTCATGATTCATTATTCATGATTGAATTCATGATTCAATTCATGATTTATGATTGCTGAATTCAATTCATGATTCATGATTTATGATTTATGATTCAATTCATGATTCAATTCATGATTCATGATTCAATTCATGATTCATGATTCAATTCATGATTCATGATTCATGATTCAATTCATGATTCATGATTCGATTCATGAATCATGATTCATGATTCAATTCATGATTCATGAATCATGATTCAATTCATGATTCATGATTCAGTTCATGATTCAATTTATGATTCATGATTCATGATTTATAATTTAATTCATGATTCAATTTATGATTCATGATTCAATTCATGATTCAATTCATGATTCATGATTCATGATTCAATTCATGATTCATGATTCAATTCATGATTCATGATTAAATTATGATTCATGATTCGATTAATGATTCATGATGCATGATTCAATTCATGATTCATGATTCATGATTCATGATTCAATTCATGATTCATGATTCAATTCATGATTCATAATTCATGATTCATGATTCAATTCATGACTCATGATTCAATTCATGATTTGATACCTGATTCAATTCATGATTCGAATCCTGATCCAATTCATGATTCATGATTCAATTCATGATTCATGATTCATGATTCATGATTCATGATTCAATTCATGATTCATAATTCATGATTCATGATTCAATTCATGACTCATGATTCAATTCATGATTTGATACCTGATTCAATTCATGATTCGAATCCTGATCCAATTCATGATTCATGATTCAATTCATGATTCATGAATCATGATTCATGATTCATGATTCATGATTTAATTCATAATTCATGATTAATGATTCATGATTCAATTCATGATTTATGATTCATGATTCATGATTCATGATTCAATTCATGATTCATGATTCAATTCATGAATCATGATTCATGATTTATGATTCGATTCATGATTCATTATTCATGATTCATGATTCATGATTCATGATTCGATTCATGATTCATGATTCATGATTCAATTCATGATTCAAGATTCATGATTCATGATTTATGATTCAATTCATGATTCATGATTCATGATTCGATTCATGATTCATGATTCATGATTCAATTCATGATTCATGATTCAAGATTCATGATTCATGATTTATGATTCAATTCATGATTCATGATTCATGATTCATGATTAATGATTCATGATTCAATTCATGATTCATGATTCAATTCATGATTCAATTCATGATTCATGATTCGATTCATGATTCTTGATTCATGATTCATGATTCGATTCATGATTCATGATTCATGATTGAATTCATGATTCATGATTCAATTCATGATTCATGATTCATGATTCAATTCATGATTCAATTCATGATTCATGATTCAATTCATGATTCATGATTCATGATTCAATTCATGATTCATGATTCATGATTCAATTCATGATTCATGATTCATGATTAAATTCATGATTGAATTCATGATTCATGATTCATGATTCAATTTATGATTCATGATTCATGATTCATTATTCATGATTGAATTCATGATTCAATTCATGATTTATGATTGCTGAATTCAATTCATGATTCATGATTTATGATTTATGATTCAATTCATGATTCAATTCATGATTCATGATTCAATTCATGATTCATGATTCAATTCATGATTCATGATTCATGATTCAATTCATGATTCATGATTCGATTCATGAATCATGATTCATGATTCAATTCATGATTCATGAATCATGATTCAATTCATGATTCATGATTCAGTTCATGATTCAATTTATGATTTATGATTCATGATTTATGATTCATGATTCATGATTCAATTCATGATTCATGATTCATGATTCATGATTCAATTCATGAATCATAATTCATGATTTATGATTCGATTCATGATTCATGATTCATGATTCATGATTCAATTCATGATTTATGATTCAATTCATGATTCATGATTCATGATTCAATTCATGATTCATGATTCATGATTCAATTCATGATTCATGATTCATGATTCATGATTCATGATTCGATTCATGATTCATGATTCATGATTCAATTCATGATTCAAGATTCATGATTCATGATTTATGATTCAATTCATGATTCATGATTCATGATTTGATTCATGATTCATGATTCATGATTCAATTCATGATTCATGATTCAAGATTCATGATTCATGATTTATGATTCAATTCATGATTCATGATTCATGATTCATGATTCATGATTCAATTCATGATTCATGATTCAATTCATGATTCAATTCATGATTCATGATTCGATTCATGATTCTTGATTCATGATTCATGATTCGATTCATGATTCATGATTCATGATTCAATTCATGATTCATGATTCATGATTCATGATTCAATTCATAATTCATGATTCATGATTCATGATTCATGATTCAATTCATGATTCTTGATTCATGATTCATGATTCGATTCATGATTCTAGATTCATGATTCAATTCATGATTCATGATTCGATTCATGATTCATGATTCAATTCATGATTCATGATTCATGATTCAATTCATGATTCAATTCATGATTCATGATTCGATTCATGATTCATGATTCATAATTCATGATTCATGATTCTTGATTCATGATTCATGATTCGTTTCATGATTCTTGATTCATGATTCAATTCATGATTTATGATTCATGATTCATGATTCATGATTCAATTCATGATTCATGATTCATGATTCATGATTCATGATTCAATTCATAATTCATGATTCATGATTCATGATTCAATTCATGATTTATGATTCATGATTCATGATTCATGATTCATGATTCAATTCATGATTCATGATTCATGATTCAATTCATGATTCATGATTTATGATTCGATTCATGATTCATGATTCATGATTCATGATTCAATTCATGATTCAAGATTCATGATTCAATTCATGATTCATGATTCGTTTCATGATTCTTGATTCATGATTCATGATTCGTTCATGATTCTTGATTCATGATTCAATTCATGATTTATGATTCATGATTCATGATTCATGATTCAATTCATGATTCATGATTCATGATTCATGATTCAATTCATAATTCATGATTAATGATTCATGATTCAATTCATGATTTATGATTCATGATTCATGATTCAATTCATGATTCATGATTCATGATTCAATTCATGAATCATGATTCATGATTTATGATTCGATTCATGATTCATGATTCATGATTCATGATTCAATTCATGAATTATGATTCAATTCATGATTCATGATTCAATTCATGATTCATGATTCATGATTCAATTCATGATTCATGATTCATGATTCATGATTCATGATTCGATTCATGATTCATGATTCATGATTCAATTCATGATTCAAGATTCATGATTCATGATTTATGAATTCAATTCATGATTCATGATTCATGATTCGATTCATGATTCATGATTCAAGATTCATGATTCATGATTTATGATTCAATTCATGATTCATGATTCATGATTAATGATTCATGATTCAATTCATGATTTATGATTCATGATTCATGATTCAATTCATGATTCATGATTCGATTCATGATTCATGATTCATGATTCAATTCATGATTCATGATTCATGATTCAATTCATGATTCATGATTCATGATTCATGATTCATGATTCGATTCATGATTCATGATTCATGATTCAATTCATGATTCAAGATTCATGATTCATGATTTATGATTAAATTCATGATTCATGATTCATGATTA